>NC_088368.1:45927834-45965334 GCF_034508935.2 Berghia stephanieae | reverse complement strand
GGGTGCAGAGTGGAATAGCCATTGCACTTCTCACTTCTAACCCAAGGAATTCAAGCCCTGCTGTCAGGATCTTGCTTTTTTCTTTTCTTTTTTTTTCCTTGAGGAAGCCACTTAGCCCCGATTGTCCTTTGTGGCATTGCACTGCACCTGATGCCTGGATTGACTCAGCCTTTTCTCAAGACAGACACAGAGCTGCCAACCCCATTTGATTAGAATGTGTACAATGGGACCTCAAAATGGGGGAGATTTCATCAAAATGGGTACAATCCTGAAATCGACGGAAACTAACCATTGTGAAAGCAAGAGGAAGGTATAATTACATAAAGTCACACCGCACAAGCTCAATTGCAGCAACAATGATGTTCCCAAGACTATTATCCAATCCTTTCAGAATTCTACCTCCCAGCACGAAGATCATAATTGGTCAAAAAATATATGAACATCCACTTGGTCACCAAGGTTTCTCAATGGGCTAGTAATAATATGAATTACAACTTAAGAAAACTGAAGTGACTCGGTACACTGAAAATGGGTACAATCTTGGGGGAAATGCGTACAAGCGGACAATCGCTGAAAATGCGTACAATTCCGCATTTTTTGCAGTAGGTTGGCAGCTCTGCAGACACTGGAAAAGAGTTTCCTCTTGGGATCATGTGTGAAACTTCAGGGGGAATCAATTTGCCTGAAAGATGGACGACGACCACCAAAGCCAGTTTCCCTGGAAGAGATGCTCATTCAAAACAAGTACCCACCATCTTAAAACTTGATTGTCTTACAACAGGAGTCAAAATGTTGGCAGTCGGACATTATTATAACTAAAATACTGGCATATATGGCGACAAACTTTTGCCCATGTTTGGGATAAATAGAGGGAATTTTGCTTATCGACTTATTTTAATGATATAAGAAATCCATACCTCTTTTCCATCTTTAATGCGTTGACGAGAGTCCTCCTTGTCTTCATCTTTTTTGCCATAGATCTCAGCATTCTGGAAATTAATAGTTGAAACGGAAAGGAATTCTACATCTTATTTCCTGTGACAAAAGCCAAACTGTGCTGTTAAAGTAATTTTTAATATTACGAACATAGATGCACACAACAAACTCTTATCACAGAATATGGGGGGGGGGGGGGGGGGATCTGACTAAGTTTTCCGGGCCAAAAAATGGGTATCTTTTTTCTAGAACAGAAAAAACAGCGCCAAGAAAAAGGAAGAATATGGGAGAGCCAAAAAAATTCTAGATTTACAACTAAAAGCTCAAGAGACAAAGTAAGATTTCAAATCTGACGTGCACCTATCCCGGGTGGCCAATGCAGGAGGCCAAAATTGACTTTTACCCAAACACACAACCCGACACATTTCTGAGTGCCAAACTCATTGACTTTTACCCAAACACACAAACCGACACATTTCTGAGTGCCAAACTCATTGACTTTTACCCAAACACACAAACCGACACATTTCTGAGTGCCAAACTCATTGACTTTTACCCAAATACACAAACCGACACATTTCTGAGTGCCAAACTCATTGACTTTTACCCAAATACACAAACCGACACATTTCTGAGTGCCAAACTCATTGACTTTTACCCAAATACACAAACCGACACATTTCTGAGTGCCAAACTCATTGACTTTTACCCAAATACACAAACCGACACATTTCTGAGTGCCAAACTCATTGACTTTTACCCAAATACACAAACCGACACATTTCTGAGTGCCAAACTCATTGACTTTTACCCAAATACACAAACCGACACATTTCTGAGTGCCAAACTCCAGTAAAAAGACATTAAGTACCTACTTTTTTCTGATGGAAAATATACTGAGGGTTTTATAACATACTGATTCCCGTAAATGTACGGAAAATTAGCAACCTTGCAAATCCAGTAATACGGCCTACTTCAAACTCATGTGCTTCAATTTTTCTTTTACATGGATTCCATAAGATGGCCAAAAAACTGGTCCTGGACAAGATATCTTCCATACTAACACACCAGGTTCTTGTTCCACATTTCTCCTAACCAATGCAACCTTACTCCCTCCTCCATCCACCCTTTTAGTTGACAATAATAGCCCTTTTGGTATTGTTTTCAGTTTTAAAATGCCCATGGGTTACAGTTCTTGTCCCATCAGCTAGATAGCAAAGGACAACGGAGTAAGCAATTGGGCACCATCATGCCAAAGCAAATCACAACAATGGCATGGCAGTTCAGTCCCCTGATATTTCACCATGAAAATGCAGTGATTACATCATTTGGCCACGTGGGATTTTACAGATTTTTTGGGACTCATGAACGGCCGATCTCCAATGGATACACGCTACATGGAAGACGTTCCATAAAACAAACTCCTCATATTCCACAAAGCACAAAACAGAAAACTCGAAATTCCAACTTGCCGTTTGAAATGGAACAACAATAATACAAGAAACTCAGCATTTAATTTTGAAATCTCCCACTCAAGAACAAACCATCATCTTTACTCTTTCTTCCCTTCCACCATCCGACTTTGGAACTCCCTACCAGCCAATTGTAAACAAGCCCTTTCGACTGATGACTTCAAAAAATTCCTCCCTGCTTCCATCTAAAACCCTTGTTCCTGAAAAATCGGCCATACAATCTTCAGTCTGAAGCTTTGGCCTCAATAGAAGAAGAAGAAGAAGGACTGCTTGAATTCTATGCACTCTATGCTCTATGCGAGGACAAGAGACGCATGCACACAACCAACATGACATTCTCTCTCTAATAACTTTTCCGCCGGTGACGTCACAGACTATGGGTGACGTCCAATCAAGGGACGCTACTCTGAAGCAACATTTTTTGGTTAAAAAGTTGGTATCATACGCATACAAGAGATGTGATTTACAAGGGACAAAAATTTTTGTCTCACAAAACAATATACATTTGACTGTTTTCTTCTCAGCGGATGCCTTTGATCTGGGACGTGGCAAAATCAAGTAACCCCATTCTAAGACGAGGACAGAGAGCATCCTGGAAAAGGATAACAGACATAAGGGGATGGAAGGCACAGCAAGATTGACGTTTTTGTTGTTTTTAAGGGTTTTACGGCACTTGAAACACATTGTTTTTATTGTTTTTACGGCGCTGCAACACATTAAGATCATATCAGCGCCAGTGAAAAGGAAGAAAATGGGATAGTAAAAAGTTCTAGAATTACAATTAAAGCACCCAAGAAAAGGTAGGACAAAGGGGAATTGGTTCAAATAGGGAACAGATGTAGATTCCAAGAACACACTGTCAAAGTACTTAGTTTGAGATCACCTAAAAGTCTCATCCAGACACAAGCCCAGGTCCCCACTAAGAGAAATACACTCAATATATAATGCAGTGCATAACAGAGAGATGATTTACAAGGGAAAAAAATATCATCTCCCAAAACTAACTATACATTTGACTGTTTCCCTCTCAGCCAGGGTATCCGGCCAAGGCCAGGAAAAAACCATCTCATTCCAAGTCAAAGACAGAAAACAAGTTGGAAAACAGATATAGGGGGATAGAAGAGACACAGTAAGTCCTGCCCACTATGGAGGTCAGGAACTCCACCCAGAACCCCATTCTAAGACAAGGACAGAGAGCAACCTGGAAATGGAAGACAGATGGAAGGCACAGTGAGATGGACCTCTCCACCCATCTGGGAGGTCAAAAGACCTCATCCCATCCACTAATGCTATCGACATATACAATCATTATCATATCTTACTTTCTTGTGTTCATCAGTTTCACGGTGTTCCAAAACTTCGGTAAAGTTGGTAAAATCATGGACTTTACACCATCCGCAACCTTTGCGCACTTGCAAAAGTCTTTGCTGAAAAAGATGGAAAAGAAACAATAAAAAAATGTCTGACATGATCAAATCACTTCAAAACGTTCAGAGCCCAATAAATTCCTGTACAGAAAAGGAACAGCTCATATGCACAGATGACCCCAATAAAAATAGTATCAAAAGAAACACAGACCTGCCAACCCTTCATATTCCAAAAGTGGAATCAGAAAGTCATAAAATAGGAATTTGAGACAGAGAAATAGGAATTTGTCACCAATGGACAATTTCCCTGTTAAAATGACCACACGCTTTGCCATCAAACACATCAAGACAGTGTTCTGACACAGCTGGCAAACTGCCTATCAAATGTGGTAGTAGGTAATGGAATTACTTAGTTTGATATCACCTAAAAGTCTCATCCAGACACAAACACCAGATTCCACAAAGAGGAACACACTCAAATGTTTACAAATCATTTGTTAAAAATAAAAATTAACAATTCAATAGGTAACAGAGATGATTTACAAGAAGACACAGTAAGTGCCTCTCTGCCCACTATGGGAGGCCAGGAACCCCACCCAGATATACTTTTTTTTAAAACCCAACAAATTTAAAGATAATAAAAGCAAATAAAAATGTTTATATACATTAATATAAGTTTCCATCAATTTTTTTTTCTATATAGACAGTCGATACTACTCCTCCAATATGCTTAGTCTTGGAAAAGATACACGTCGTTCTACTCACAGACCATCTAAACCAATTTAAATTTAATTTGATACCAAAAAAAAAGTATATAAAATCTATATCTTCATGTGGTAGAACTGTAGTTTATAATTAAGATAATATAAAATAACATCAACAAAATACCTTGTGAATATTTGAGTAACGGTGCTTCTCCCATGGGATAGCCAAATCATTGTTGCAAATCTTGCAGAAATAATCAGGGTCACGTCTGAAAAAATATATCGTGCAAAAGTGATTTTTTACTTCATAAACACTGGAAAATGAAAACATGGAGAAGAGAAAAAAAACCCGCAAAAAACAAGAAAAAAAAACAAAACAATAATTCAAAGAAAAAAAAACAAACATTTCTAACATTAAGTTTCAAAGCTTAAACAAAATAACTAGAGCATTGAAATATATAAAAACTAGGGCTTTTATATAGAGCAATATCCACTAAATGTGCTCAAAATTCTCTGAAAAGGGTCCCTGACTAACAGCAACACGCAACATGTAGAAAGAGAGCATGACGTATGTTAAGCGATATTACACTTTTTTTCGGACAAGAGACAACGGCCGGGTCCTCATTTTACACCTGTATCAAGCCCAAGGCCTGCCGATCCAAAAGCGAGTGTCATAGCACAAGGCCACATAGCCCCACAAAGACCTACCCTGTATATAATATTTAAACACGTTCATGTCCCATGGTCGTTTCATACCATTTCCTTATCTTATAACAAAATAATCCACAAAGAATAAGGGGGTAAGTCTCCCCACAGTATTCTGGTGATTTGTTACAGTGAATGACGTAATCAGTCGGATGGTGAAAAGGTTTGAACTGAGATATTGTTACAGTCAATGGCCTAATCAGTCGGATGGTGAAAAGGTTTGAACTGAGATATTGTTACAGTCAATGGCCTAATCAGTCGGATGGTGAAAAGGTTTGAACTGAGATATTGTTACAGTGAATGGCCTAATCAGTCGGATGGTGAAAAGGTTTGAACTGAGATATTGTTACAGTGAATGGCCTAATCAGTCGGATGGTGAAAAGGTTTGAACTGAGATATTGTTACAGTGAATGACCTAATCAGTCGGATGGTGAAAAGGTTTGAACTGAGATATTGTTACAGTGAATGGCCTAATCAGTCGGATGGTGAAAAGGTTTGAACTGAGATATTGTTACAGTGAATGGCCTAATCAGTCGGATGGTGAAAAGGTTTGAACTGAGATATTGTTACAGTGAATGACCTAATCAGTCGGATGGTGAAAAGGTTTGAACTGAGATATTGTTACAGTGAATGGCCTAATCAGTCGGATGGTGAAAAGGTTTGAACTGAGATATTGTTACAGTGAATGACCTAATCAGTCGGATGGTGAAAAGGTTTGAACTGAGATATTGTTACAGTGAATGGCCTAATCAGTCGGATGGTGAAAAGGTTTGAACTGAGATATTGTTACAGTGAATGGCCTAATCAGTCGGATGGTGAAAAGGTTTGAACTGAGATATTGTTACAGTGAATGGCCTAATCAGTCGGATGGTGAAAAGGTTTGAACTGAGATATTGTTACAGTGAATGGCCTAATCAGTCGGATGGTGAAAAGGTTTGAACTGAGATATTGTTACAGTGAATGACCTAATCAGTCGGATGGTGAAAAGGTTTGAACTGAGATATTGTTACAGTGAATGACCTAATCAGTCGGATGGTGAAAAGGTTTGAACTGAGATATTGTTACAGTGAATGACCTAATCAGTCGGATGGTGAAAAGGTTTGAACTGAGATATTGTTACAGTGAATGACCTAATCAGTCGGATGGTGAAAAGGTTTGAACTGAGATATTGTTACAGTGAATGACCTAATCAGTCGGATGGTGAAAAGGTTTGAACTGAGATATTGCCAAGTTTAGTTAGGTCTCTTTTTATATCAAATGAGTTCTTGTGATAAATGATTAAATCAACCCTTTTCCTACATCTTCGGCAAATTTCTAAGCTTAATTTCACTTCTAAATATTTTTTAGAGCTAGTCAAGTTGATAATGAAATTTGATAAAAGTTGCTGGATACCTTTGCCATGCATCTGACCATAACTTCATGAAAAATCACACGATTTACTTCAAATAAAGATTAAAATGGTCTGGGGAGCTTATGCTTTCAGAAAACGAAAATAAAAAATGCAAATCCAAAATTTTCACCTTCTGACCGATAATGTCATGCACTAACATATTTTACAGTAGATTACAGAGTGAGTAACCCATGCACATAACTGCACAAGACGCCAACAACAACCGTGGTGTAAAGAAATATTCAAATACCTTATTAGCGCTTTACACAGTGTCCCTGGCCAACAGCAATGTGTAACATGTAGGACATTTAGTGGATATTGCGATATATATATATATATATATATATATATATATATATATATATATATATATATATATATATATATATTGAATCGAATCGTGTTTGATACAAATATGGTACGAAAAGTGCTCGACATGTAGTAATGGAGCGAATTATTATTTTAAAAATATTTACCACAATGTTTGAGTCAGTCTACATTAATGTTTCAGGCTTAATTTGCCATCGTCAGGACTGAGTTGTTTTGTTGACTTGTTATTTCTTGAAGTGGTTCCGGTTTAAAGTTAATTAACAAGAACTTCCGGCGATGTCCCTCCCCCACACACATTTTTAGAGCAATTGAGATGATAAACTATCATTGATACTCTTGCTAACTTCTAGAGAGTGGGAAACTGCACCTATTTGTTCCACCACACATCAAATATCTCACTGTCAGTACATTTGATTGAGGGAAATATAACTTTTTAAAAAAGAGGAAATTCCTCCCCTGACTCAAAAATCGCGGATTTCCACGAATCCGAAGAAAACCATCAGCATTTATTTATTTATTTAAGGCCAAATACTGAATGCAACGAAACTGATTTTAAATACACACCCTCCCTTGCGTTCAATATTCCTCAAATGCTCCTCGGCCTTCAGTCTGAAATTCATCTGAGACGAATTGACATGGTGGACAGAGGCAATGCTCTCCATACGATTCTTGTGTTTCAACCCGTTGAGATGACGCTGGAAGCTTTCCTCATCGTAAACAGACACGGAGCAAACATGGCAGTACAGGTTGTTTCCGTCTTTGTCCTTGTTGCTGTCATCCTACAGAATGACAATGAGCAGATGATCACAATCCTCTAGGTGGATACTTATTTGTTTAGGAGTCAAATCATTCAAAGCATTACAATGCTAAAATAAATTTTAAAAACAATATCAAAGCTATCATTTTTTTAAAGGAGAAGGTACATGTAAATAAATTTTAATAAACCAGGTATCAAAAGTAAAATTTCATTTTGTTTATTTTATTATTTGTTTAGGAGTAAAATCATGCAAAACATAACGCTAAAATTATTTTTTTAAAAAAACAATAACAAAGCTAATTTTTTAAAAAAAGGAGAATGTACATGTAAATAAATTTCAACAAAATCAAATGAGAAGATGCCCAGAAACGTTGACATAGTCACATCGAATACTTACATCATCTTCTGTAGGCTCAGCTGGGTCATAATCTTCACCTTGCTTTTTTCTGTCTTTATCTATACAAAGCACAGCACAAATCATCAAATTATGTGACACGGGAAATGGGATGCAAATGAATAACTACACACTTTAGTGAGACTACATTAAGTATTCCTGGATGTGTGTGTGTGCGTGTGTGTGTGTGTGTGTGTGTGTGTGTATCTTGTCCGTGTTTTAACCAGCTCCTCTAGAATTTTCAGTAAGGCTCTGTCTTGACCCCCCCCCCCCCCCCCCCCCCCCCCCATTTGACCTCTCCTCTCAGTCGGTCTCTTGCCTAATCATAGCAAAGTGAGTGCAACTCACTCGTTTCAGTTGCCGAACCTTACAGGAATTGAACACGAACGTATTACCTCAGAATTACAAATTTCTTCCAATTTCCTACCATCAAAGTGAAACAACACAGAGTTTCTTTATAATTGTTTTAGTACACCTTTGGATGATCAGTACTCACTTAATAAATGTTTGAAAAGTAATATAAACGTTTTAGGTTACACTGCTGGTATACTTCATGTGTTTGAGTCAATTAGAGAAATGTATTGGTCTATGACAAACTAATTATTCACAAACAGGAGAGGAAATTGAATGCTCTCAGTATACAGTCTTACGCAATTCTACAAACAAAATATAAATCAATGGCAAAACGTTCAGACTTACTTACTTATCCAAACCAGCGACCAGCTGAGCTCTAGCCCTATGGTCTTGTGTCATGAAACGTTCAGACTTACTTACTTATCCAAACCAGTGACCAGCTGAGGTCTAGCCCTACGGTCTTGTGTTGTGAAACGTTCAGACTTACTTACTTTTCCAAACCAGTGACCAGCTGAGGTCTAGCCCTACGGTCTTGTGTTGTGAAACGTTCAGACTTACTTACTTTTCCAAACCAGTGACCAGCTGAGGTCTAGCCCTACAGTCTTGCGTCATGAAACGTTCAGACTTACTTACTTATCCAAAACCAGTGACCAGCTGAGCTCTAGCCCTATGGTCTTGTGTCATGAAACGTTCAGACTTACTTACTTACTTATCCAAAACCAGTGACCAGCTGAGGTCTAGCCCTACAGTCTTGTGTCATGAAACGTTCAGACTTACTTACTTATCCAAAACCAGTGACCAGCTGAGCTCTAGCCCTACGGTCTTGTGTCATGAAACGTTCAGACTTAAAACCAACCGTTCTTTCCTCTTTTCCAATGACACTTTTATTTCCCATTGCATTATAGTACAATGAAAACAAGTACATATTTTAAAAACAAACCGTGCTCAGATGAGATATAATATTGCTATTGGTTTCTAATTATATTACACCTCAAAGCTCATCATGTGACCAAATAAAAACAAAAACAACATTTGAAGAGAAAATATAAATTATAATGAATCAATGAAACATAAAATCAAATAGACTTTAAAAAATATAAATACTAATACTAATGATAATAATAATAATAATAATAATAATAATAATAATAATAATAATAATAATAATAATAATAATAATAATAATAATAATAATAATAATAATAATAATAATGATAATGATGATGATAATAATAAAAATAAAAATAACAATAACAATAATGATGATAATAATAATAATAATAATAATAATAAATAATAATAATAATAATAATAATAATATCAATAATCCAAGGAAAATATTGACTGGTAATCTTTAAGAGACACCAGAAAGCAAATGCTGAAATGGTCGTCAAAGTCACGACCCACAAAGTCTTACATGTGAAATCTGACTCGAACAGTCAGTCTCTATTTCTCATTGTAAATAATGAAACAAAAACAGTTGGACAAACAGGTGACCGCCTCTTCCCATCTATTTCTATAAGACAAATGTCAGAACACAAATGAACAACAGACTTTTTTTTTAGATTCACGAAGAACAAGAGAATAAATGGAGATAAAAGTGGTAAAGTATGAAGATACAGCATTAGAAGCAGGTGAACCAAAAGACTGCTTCATAATCAAATAATAAAGAGATGGATACAGAATGAGAGAGAGAGGGAGAGAGAGAGAGTTTCGGTTAACTTACAGAATGAATCAGAATCAGTCTATTATAATGTAAAGAAAATACAACCGAGGCAATAATATGCAAACAAGTACACAGAAGAAACGAAAGAATGATTTCAATTGGTTGAAGTTCACCGAAACAGTTCTCTCTGAATTAAAAAAAAAATGAAAGTCAAATGTTAAGATTCCAAAGAGTTTCAAAGGTATCTTAACCAGAGAATGGCCAGAAAGAAAGAAGAATGGACGTGTATGGAAGAATTTACCTGAATCCCGTCGACTGCGATCTCTATCCTGGCCACTGCGGTTGATATTACCATGAGAACGGTCCCTTTCACCACGCTTCAGTTGAGTGGAAGAAATAAACAGCCGAAATGCACAAGATGGGAAGAAAAAATGGTGGATGGCATAAAAGAAATGGAAATAAATGACAAGTGAAATCCTCGTACAGATTTATTCTCCGAGAGAATAGAGGGTGATGAGGACAAAATAATGCAGGAGAGAACAAATTCATTTATTGATAAGAAGGGAAGCAATATTTGGAATGATAATTCAGAAAAATTAAACTAATAAAGCTTTGATTGTGAGGATTGAGAACAACCAGCATGAGTTTTCCGTCCATTTCTGTAGAGCTTGCTGTAAGAAGATGAAACCTTTAACAAATGACAAGGCAATAAAGTAAAAGAAATCCCATAAACAGGGATTAATGTTTGGAGACAATAGACATAACACTACAAAGAATCAGGGAAAAAATAACAAACTAGAAACATCAGATTTGTTTACAAAAAAAGCATAAGTTTGAGATTAAGTGTCGAGACTAAAGAAATAAAAGGAAAATTCAAATAATGCTAAATTACTAAAGCAGTGAAAGATTTTTCACAAAATAAAAATTGAAATTAAATATAAACCTTGAAATTAAGATGACAAAAATAATTTTAAAAGAAAGAGAATGAGTGAGACGAATTTGTATAGTAAAAATACAATCTAAAGTTGAAATGACTTGGGAATATCTGGAGGTACAGCTGCTGCCAAATTCACCTGCTCTTGAAAATTGAAGTTTGATGAATATGAAAAGAGTTTGATCTTGATGAAAATCGGGTGAAGAAGAAGCAGACGTGAGGGGGAGGGGGAAAATGGACAATACTAAGTAAAGAAACTAGTATCTCTGCATGAGTAGAAAATCGGGAGAAAAAATACATGATGGCCACAGGAAAAAAACAAAACAACTTCTGTCAAAAAAAAATTGAGCTTTTATATAGCGCAATATCCACTAAACTTGCTCAAATCGCTTTACAAGAGGTCCCTGACCAACAGCAACACGTAACACGTAGAACGAGAGATGACGCCTGTTAGGCAATATTACAATTTTTTCGGACAAAGACAACACTGTTAACGGCCAGGTACTCATTTTACACCTGAGTACGGTGAGAGAATGTGAGTAAAGAGTCTTTTCCAAGGACTCAACTATGCGCCGAGCGAGCGAGGCTCGAATTCAGGACCTTCCGATCCGAAAAGAAGTGCCATACCACTAGACCACATAGCCATACCATGTATTTCTTATCTAAATTTTCTGAAAACAATTCTCAGAGACACTAAAGTCTTTTTTCTCAATATTCTCCATTATCGTAACCTGGGAGGGAGATAACCATTCCTGCCAAACTGATTGATTGAGGCAAATCAAAAATGGAATCCAATGGCATGGAAAAATCTGGAAAAAAATGTATGGAAATATCTCGCAGAATGATTGAAGAGTAGAAAATGGAATGAATTAAATAAGAAATCATTGAAGGTGCGTGGAATCAAAAGTAAATAAGATAAATTGAATCTAGACAATGTGTGGAATCAAAAGTAAATAAGATAAATTGAATCTAGACAATGTGTGGAATCAAAAGTAAATAAGATAAATTGAATCTAGACAATGCGTGGAATCAAAAGTAAATAAGATAAATTGAATCTAGACAATGTGTGGAATCAAAAGTAAATAAGATAAATTGAATCTAGACAATGTGTGGAATCAAAAGTAAATAAGATAAATTGAATCTAGACAATGTGTGGAATCAAAAGTAAATAAGATAAATTGAATCTAGACAATGTGTGGAATCAAAAGTAAATAAGATAAATTGAATCTAGACAATGTGTGGAATCAAAAGTAAATAAGATAAATTGAATCTAGACAATGTGTGGAATCAAAAGTAAATAAGATAAATTGAATCTACACAATGTGTGGAATCAAAAGTAAATAAGATAAATTGAATTTAGACAAAATGAGAGAGGAAAAATGCAGTATGTCATTGAAAAAAAGTGCAGAACAAGAGTGAATATCAAATTGTCTTGACAGCCAACTCCAGTTGACGAATTGGGTAAGACAAGTAAATCACGACACGGGTCAAACTTCTGAATAAAAAGAAATCTGTTCAAAAGAAAAATGTCAAATGAGTATCAAGACGTATTTCATGAAGTGAAGCAATACTTCTGTCAGAAACTGTACAAAATCATCACTTTGCCATTCAAATGGTTTAAGCCTACAAGCCAAAAATATTTTAGGAAATATTGTGAGATAATAACCCTACCAAAACGGATTCAAAAGAGCACATTACCCAGGACTGCTGCGTTGTGAATGACTCGGGTTGGTACTCCCAGCTATTCAAAGTTGAGCTCCTTCTGTGAGTATAAAACACTGTCAGAGTTATTCACCACTAAACTGATAAAAGTAGCCTGAAAAAAAACAAAAAAAAAACTCACCCCCCAAGAATCTCTCCTTCCTCGTTTTTCATCATGATCTCTTCTCAGTTGACCACCGCTTCGCTTCCTGTCATTCCGCATTCCTCCCATGCCACCACCCATACCCCCAAGGGCATACGCATCTGCTGCTGCTGTTGCTGGAGAAAATGCATCCCGCCAGCCAGGGCACCGAGGCCACTAAAGTCGGCGCCGGCACCTCCAAACCCAGAATTCATCAGCTGTTGTTGCTGAAGAAGGGACTGTGCTAAGGCAAGTTGGGTGTCCCTGAGACCCAAAGGATTAGCACCCATCATTGGTCCTGGACCACCAGCTGGGGGACCCTCTCCTAGCAAACCATCTGTGCACAAAATTTTATTTTTTTAATTAAATTTAAAAGGAAAAAAAAATATATATATATATATATATTTTTTTTTTTTGTGTTATATATATATATATATATATATATATATATATATATGAGCCAAGGTCAAAAGGTGCCCGCCTGATACCAGTGTTAAGAAAATTTGATTTTTACTTAATTATGGGCTTTTTTCATTGGGTTAATGCTTGTAATCAATGGATAATATGAAGAAGAGATAAAATGAGATAGCTCAACATACTCTGTTCAACAGAGTATGAAATAAACAACTTGAAAGTGAAATTTGAATGCTGTTTGGCATGTGCTTAAAACGAGGTCAACGCATCACCTTTTTAGAAATCATGTAGAAATTAAATGTGATGTTTTAGCTCACGTGATTGAAATTTGACTGATAGTATAAAGTCAAAATTTACGTTTAAACGCAATTGCAGTATATTACATATCTGAATAAGTTTCATATAGAGTTCTTAAAAAGTTGGTGTTGCTTGTGACCTTTGGTGTCATCAAACACAGCACAATACTAAGACTCGACACGAAACTTTAAAGCTCATGTTTAATTTTTATAAAATGTTTTATTATGAGAAAAAAGCATAGATTTACTATCTGAACTCAAATCTTGGAGTAAATGTATACCGTTTTACCGATATTGAGGTTTATTGGTTTTGGTGTCATTTGTCACAAGCAACACGACATGCGTGAACACGTGGAAGTTTGTTTCGTTAAATGGCGATTCGCAATTTTGATCCACCCTTCTTACTAGTCTTTGAAGTGCAGCACTTTCATTTGCCTTTCCAGCGTGGCTCCAGGGAGAAAAGGTAAGTTGAACTTTGGTGTCATCGCTATTTTACATTGTCACAAGCAACACTTTATATTGGATATTACAAAGTGCCACCAAAAAATTATATTTTCAGCTGTTATTCTATTTACAAATATGATATTATGACATCTCACATAAGACTGTGATTTTGACACAATTAATTGTTTCCTTGTAATTCTAATTTTTTATGTTTCAGGGTTGTATCAATCAAGAAAAAGACAAAACTCAAGCTTTTGACGAATCCAGATAAATAGAAGGGTTGTCAAGAAATGTGATTTGATTTACTATTAACACACTAAATTACTACAAACTAGCAGATTTGAGCAGTAGGGTGGATGTTACGGTATGGTTACATGAATTCATTACCATGGCTGGTATTTATCTAGTGTTTGTGTGACTCCTGGTACTTTTTGTGACCATTGGTGCCATTGCTTAAAATGTCACAGGTGACACTTAAGTTTGAAGTTTCTAATGTATTTCTGTTTTCATGTTCTTCAAAGCTTGAAATGTCATTGAATTACATTTTAACAGGCTTTTTTACATGTGTTCAGTTGATATTCTTGATTTATTGAGGCAAAATTGCGTTCTGGTGCCGATTTTGACCAAAGTAATAGCAACAATGGTATTACTAATTTCTAAGTATATATCCAATTTAGAAGTATTCAATTTCTTATAATAATATTGAATTTCATTTTAGAGTAGGTTATTGTGCTTTTTCGACTGAAAATAATGATATATTATGGAAGAAAGTGTGATTTGGTGTTGCTTGTGACATAAGTAATGGTGTCACACGGTGTTATGTCACGTCACATTCAGATGCTCTAATTTCCATGTATATTTTTATTTTTGAAGTCTTTGGTTTCTGAAATATTATTAAATTCCATATTTAACTGTGGTTATTACACTGGTTTGACTGAAATTAATGATATATTGTCGAAATTGCAATTTGGTATTGCTTGTGACATAAGTAATGGTGTCATCGGTCTAATGTCACAAGTGACACAATGTCGCTAAAAAAGATATGCTTTGGTCATATTATTTCCCAACATTTTATTCCAAAAGTTTCTGAACATTGCAGGTAATAAGCATATGCAATATTGTTGTTGTTGTTAATGTACAAACATTTTTATGAAATAATATATTTGCATTCTATGTTGCTTGTGACCGATGACACCAAAAAGCAACATTTTCTCCAATAGTTGGTAATATTATTGTACTATGATTGTTGTTGATTGTGTCTTTTTGTCTATAACTTACTAAATAAAGTTTGATACTCAACAAAAATCATTTGGTTATTGGGTTTTTTGTCTCATTTTGGTGTCACCGGTCACAGGTGACACCAGCAATCTATAGGTATTGTTGACGATATTATGCTGCCTTAGACCTTAAAGTTATCTAAAGGGCCTTTGATTCATGAAGTACAGGGTTTTTGCTACACATATAGCAACATAAATGGACTATTATGTCACTTTTATTTTGAGAAAAAAAATTGGCACCTTTTGACCTTGGCTCATATATATATATATATATATGAGTGTTGGTGGGTACTCGTAGGTACGAAAGTGCTCGATAATGATGATTAGAGCTAATATAAAATATAAATTGTTACTCACTTATATATGGATATAGATGAACGTTTCTGTTCTGTGGCTTTCGTCCACGTCTTCAATCGGCATAATGTCCGAAGAAAAATACGGAATAAATTTTTTTCTTCGGACATTTTGGCGACTGAAGACGTGAACGAAAGCCACAGAAACGTACGTCTTGGCCATATATAAGGGAGTGACAATTTATATTTGATATATATATATATATATATATATATATATAAATTATAAAAAGTGAAAGATTGATTGAATAATTTGAGTGAAAAAAAAAGTAAATTGAAATTTAATCCAAGAATTTCATCTCTAATCAAGAATCCAAAAGGATGAAAATCAGAGATTTTGAACAACCAATTCAAATTATAATTTCCCAAATGCGAAGCCAGGAAAAACAATTTTAACAAACATTTTGTCATAAAAAACGTGAAAAGAAAGCAAACATTAGAAGTAATCTACATGGCTAGACAAGGAAAATATAAAACTCAACATTTTAAAAAATCAATGATTTCAAGTCCAGGCCTGTAAATGGTTGGTGAAAAAAATTGTCGGAACTTTTTGAACACGCGAAAATAGACACAACAGGACAAACATATGGATTAATGAATACACACAACACAGATATGATGACATGTCGATTGACTTGTCAAATCATGTCACTTTTCCCTATTTATTTATAATTATAATGAGGTCCTTATTTTATGGTACAAAAAAAAAATCCCAATTATTTGAGGGCCCAGGAGTTAGTTGAAAAATGAAAGGAAGAGAACAATTCCTACCCTTTTGAAGGATATGTATCTCGTGCTTGACACGGGAAGCTGCCTATCTTCGCTCCTGTTTTGTTTTTGTTTTGTTTTTAAGGGTTTTACGGCGCTTGCAACACATTAAGGTCATATCAGCGCCAGTAAAAAGGAAGAAAATGGGATAGTAAAAAGTTCTAGAATTACAATTAAAGCACCCAAGAAAAAGTAAGACAAAGGGGAACTGGGAACAAATAGGGATCAGATGTAGATTCCAAGAGCACACTATCAAAGTACTTAGTCTGAGATCACCTAAAAGTCTCATCCAGACACAAGCACTGGTCCCAACTAAGAGGAATACACTCAAATGTTTACCAATCATATAATATAATATGTAAACTAAACATAATAAAATACATAACAGAGAGATGATTTACAAAGAAAAAAATATCATCTCCCAAAACTATAACAATGCATTTGACTGTTTCCCTCCCAGCCAGGACAAAACCAAGTAATCTCATTCCAAGACGAAGACAGAAAGCATGTTGGAAAACAGATATAAGGGGATAGAAGACACGGTATGTACCCCCCTACCCACTATGGGAGGTCAGGATCCCCACCCAGCTTCGCTCCTGTTTGTGTTAAATGTTTACGCTGATTCTTTCGTTCATTTGGATTAATTCTTATAGAAGAAGAAAAAGAAGAAGAAGAAGAAGAAGAAGAAGAAGAAGAAGAAGAAGAAGAAGAAGAAGAAGAAGAAGAAGAAGAAGAAGAAGAAGAAGAAGAAGAAGAAGAAGAAGAAGAAGAAAAGAAGAAGAAGAAGAAAAAAGAAGAAGAAGAAAGAAGAAGAAGAAGAAGAAGAAGAAGAAGAAGAAGAAGAAGAAGAAGAAGAAGAAGAAGAAGAAGAAGAAGAAGAAGAAGAAGAAGAAGAAAAGGAGGTGGTGCCGTTGTGTGAGAGCTTCCGAAGAAGAATATATATTTCGAAGAAAAATAATTATTTCGCATTATTTTTTTTTCGTCTCACCTCCAGACAGAACCAATAAATCACATGGAAAAAGGATTGAGACACGGAGAAATGCATGTGTGTTGGTAGCAAAATAGAGAGAAACCTTCTGGTCCGAGAAGCTCCGACACACTTCTCTGTGTGTGCGTTATTTACTGACTAGGTGTGTGTTCGACGACTCGCGCAAACTTCGCGACCCTTTCTCACTGGCTGTGGCACAGTAGCCAGGCAGTGAGTACATCCACGTCTAGCGGAGTGTGTAGGTGGCATGATAATATCATAGTTAACTGATAGACGGCCTAGTTTTGATTTGTCTTTGATGCGACAAATAAAAAGTTGTTTTTTTGTTGTTTTTTTAAGTCGGCATTTAGTAAAATCTGATTTTTTTAAGGAACGAAATAAAAGTCTTTTATTTTTTTTAAATTGGTTTTGCTCTTTGACGTTACGTATTTTATTTTTACTAATAATTTTTTTTTTTTAAAATATTAGCACTTATAGAGCAAAATCGTACTGGCGGAAATCCGACAATAGTCGGAAGATTTACAGGCCTGCAAGTAGTATTACGTTCAGTTGAAAAGCTGTACTTTACCTCCAAGACCAAACCCACCACGACCACCCCGACTGTCCCTCATATTCCTGTGGTCTCTTTGTCTGTTCCTATTCATTGTGTAATCTGCAATCAGAGAGAAAAACAAACAAGGCAATTATAATAATAATTTCATTTATAGGTAGTTCGAAGATGACGTCACTCAGGTCTTTGTTTTTGTTTTTTGCCACCCGCGTTTATGAGTAATGCTCACTGAATTGTATTAACCCAACTATAAACGTTCATGGATACACACAATTTTGTGTGTTGGTCCGTTATACTTCCGGATGGCAATGTTTTGAGCTTCTTAGCCAAGCGCATAATATCTATACAACACAGTGTGTATGATGTTTTGTTTGTTTTTAAGGGTTTTATGGCACTTGCAACACATTATGGTCATATCAGTGCCAGTAAAAAGGAAGAAAATGGGATAGTAAAAAGTTCTCGAATTACAATTAAAGCACAAAAGAAAAGGTGAGACAAAGGGGAATTGGTTCAAATAGGGAACAGATGTAGATTCCAAGAGCACATCGTCAAAGTACTTAGTTCGAGATCACCTAAAAGTCTCATCCAGACACAAGC
This sequence comes from Berghia stephanieae, assembly GCF_034508935.2. Classification (NCBI taxonomy): domain Eukaryota; kingdom Metazoa; phylum Mollusca; class Gastropoda; order Nudibranchia; family Aeolidiidae; genus Berghia; species Berghia stephanieae. The sequence continues at coordinate 45,946,795 of NC_088368.1, read as the reverse complement.
ACAGGTCCCCACTAAGAGGAATACAGTCAAATGTTTACACATCATATAATATAATATGTAAACTAAACATAATATAATGCATAAAAGAGAGATGATTTACATCTGCAGTGCAGATCATGAGATCCTTTTTTTTTTCCTGTGGGACGTAATGCGAACAGAGTGGGAAGAAGTAGAATTGATAGAAGAAAAGTTCAGAAGAATTCTGTTTTGGATATCAGACTGACATAGCCGATACTGATACCCCTAGTTTGGATTTCAGAAGCATTGTTACTTAACTAAAACTATCACTGTCTTCTATTTTGTCCTGATTTTAACGGACATCGTGTAAAGTATGCTGTCAAAACATATATTTTACTTTACAGGGTGGTGTCCAGCAAAATTTCACAGTCAAATTTATCACCAGAAACAAAATTTATGATCCAGAAAATTAAAATATTTTCTTCCGAAATCAATGGTTTTTATGATCAAATTACATTTACCTCAGCATCAATTTTCTATAAAAACCAATTTCCAACAACTTTATACCATTTTTTCACGAGTCATTATGTGCTTGTGTGTGTTTGATTATGAGACAGAGAGTGAGAGGGAGGGGGTAAATATAATATAATATTTAGAAATACTTCTTTCAATAATGTCTCTTTGACTTTGATTGATTTGCCAGTTTCAATGCGTAAAATAAAAAGTAGTCAAAGAAGTATTGGTAGTTTTAATTGTGTTAATAAAGCAGTAGTAGTATTGGTTAACAGTTGTGGTGTGGTGGTGGTAGTAGTAGTAGTAGTAGTAGTAGTAGTAGTAGTAGTAGTAGTAGTAGTAGTAGTAGTAGTAGTAGTAGTAATAGTAGAATTGACATCTCCAGACATAAAAAGACATTGCAAGACACCCACTTTTTTTTATGATGTTCAGTATATCTTTCTTTAAAACAAAGGAAATCCAACTTTTCTTTTTTTAAAATCTATCGGGCATTATTTAAACTTGGTGGAGATTTGCCACTTCGTTCTTCTGTTTATTTTTTTTCTGGTGAATCTGATGTTTGGATCCGAAAACAACAGTAATTTATTTTTGTTTTGATACGATTTTAACTCCTCTTGGAATTTGTGACAAGACATAAAATTTTTAAAACAAAAATGCCGACGAGTGTAGACTCAAATCTTTCCACAGCGATTGACAAGGAATGAATGATTGGAAGAGTGTGATGAGATTCGTATGCTTGCAAATCAAGACTCGACTGAAATCACCGCATGCACCGGAAGAGTTCCAATTTGACACCTTGGTAATTGACGAACCGTCAACTACCAGGACCCACTCCTTGGCAATTGACACTTGCTAATACTAATAATTAAAGTAGACTTAATTGATGGACTTTTGAATTTTCCATGGTAATAATGATGAACGCCTCGCTGTGATTGTGACAATGGCTTTTTCCATTTCATAATAATACTACAGCTACAGCCACAAAAGATCCATGCTGAAAATACTAGTTGAAGGAGATGGTTCCCCCAGGAGCTTTTACGGAATTTCTCTCAAATGACAGCCAACATTTATACACGGTAACCTTGAATATGGCCTTTAATGGGTTAAATTGTATTGTTTGATTTTTTTTTAAATAACACACACACACGCACACACACACACACACACACACAGAGCGAGGTCTATCCATTGCTTGTATTGTAGCCGCAAACCAGTTACCGGAGCTGCCGTGTAGGTAGATCCTGAGGCTAGGTGCCCGGTTACCATGTACGTAGATACTGCCTTCTGATAATGAAGCTGAGAGCCATCGAATAATTGAATAATTAAAATGACGTTCAATGACAATTAAATGAAGATACACTACATTGACCATTATCAATACTGTTGGGGAGGCCTTCCGAAAGCTCATACTGCCATACAGCCCCAGTATTCTTGTTCTAGTGTGGGGGAGACTTTTTATTATTTTTTTTTAAGTTTCCCCCCTCCCAAAACATTATAAAAACGAAGTGGCAATTCGGACCCGAGTCTGAATTGCTTCCCGTGGCAATTCGGACTCCTGCCACAATGCGCCTGCGCAATCACAGGAAGTGTCGGAAGTGGAAACTGGGGCGAAAGTGAAGCGTCGTAGGGTGGGGGGGGGGGGGGGGGAGAAGCTGCTCGTTCTCAGTTGTCAGTTGTCAGTCGGTAGGAGGGCGAGTGAGCGAGCAAGTCACGTTTTAGAACTCCCGAAGGTGACTGCCTTCAAAAGCGGTGATCTATTATTCCCTTTTTAATTGTTATTCTAGAACTTTTTGCTATCCAATTTCTCCATTTTTACTGGCGCTGATATGACCTAAATGTGTTGCAAGCTCCTTAAAAAACAAAACATAGATCTAAATAATCGTGGTCTTTGGGAGATTACAATTGTAACAATCAATTTGCCCTCGCATAGAAAAAGGAGTGTCTTTGTGTAATGATTGGAAGATTTATTTGATTTGCCATGAGCGTGTTGCAAAAGATACATGAATGACATATCTACATTATATATTTTGCCATTGGCGGCCGCGAAAAAGTGCAATATGACTTTGGGCAATGTGCGTTTTATTTAAAAGGCAGTATAGGTCGGGCTTTGACAAAAGGCAGTGTCTTAATTCTTTTTTAATTAAAAAAATATGCTGTTTTATTTCTATATATAAAAATAGAGGCGATTCTTGGCAGCAAGCCATGCAATAGAGCCCCGCCACTGGGGTAGGGGCAGAGTACTGTCTAATACTAATATTATTAGATAATACTGGACTAGGTACCTAAATAAAATAAACACTGGTTGAATACGGAAAGAAAATGATCAACTGGTAATGGGATTGGTGGGGGGGTAACCCACAAACGACCGAGGCGCTGGACCCAGGGGAGAACATGGTGATACGAGATCAAAGAGAAAAAGCCGCCGGCTCTTGGGTTGTGGAAATGATTGTTGGGGGAGGGGAGTGTGTGTGTGTGTGATTATTCTGTTTTTAATGAATCAGAGATACTCACGAGTGTGTGCGTGTGTGTGTTCAGGAAGACCAATACGGTTTCTATAGCTGCAAACGGAATAGTAACTGAGAGTTTCACTAATGATACTAGTGATAAGTTCATCATTCGGGTGCATTGCATTGCAGTATTCCGAATCGAAGAGCCATGGAGTTATTCAGACTCGACCCTGGTCACGGAGTTCTATTCAGTTTAGACTCGAGTCCGAATTGCCACGGGAAGCAATTCAGACTCGGGTGGCAATTCAGACTCGGGTCCGAATTGCCACGGGAAGCAATTCAGACCCGGGTCCGAATAGCCTTTTCCTTATAAAAAACAAGAATAATGGGGATGTAGGAGCTTTCGGAAGGCCTCCCCTACTTTTGACTTTGACTGGAATTGGGGCATTGTCATTAGTAAAGTGAGAGAGGTCCCAGCCACCATCTTGCTTTGTTTACACACAGAGACCAGAGACTGAGTAGAGAAGAGTGAGAGAGAGAAAAAGAGAGAGAGGAGAGAGAGAGAGAGAGAGAGAGAGAGAGAGAGAGAGAGAGAGAGAGAGAGAGATCTGGGGGGATGGAGGGGTGCAATCGAGACTGAAAGTGAAAGGAGGCTAAAGATTGAGAGTCAAGCAGTTGTTTGTTGTATTGTTTGAATTGTACATTGTAATTGTAAGTATGCCCACAAAATCAAAATGGTGGCGTGGGCGTCTCTTCTTGGACTTGGACCGGAGGGTGAATATTAGCTGATTTAACTTAGATCTAGACTTTTAATCAGTTTGTCAATGAAGAAGTGATGCTATCGATGCAGTAAGAGAATAAAACTTACGGCTTATAGTCCCAACTACAATCACCTTAGAATTTTGTAACCGGCTTGTAGGTACTTGCAGTCGAATTTCCTAACGGACACGACAAAACAAAACGGTTGACGTAGTATTGCCAGATAAACGTCTGAGCCAACTCAAAATGCCAAACCAATCTACGACTGCGACATGCAACATTTTTGTCGGTCTGATCACTCAAAATACTCTTAAATCAATGCAAAATATTGTCCATTACGACCATTTTAAAGTCCATTACTATGTTCGGGAAACAGACTTGCTAATATATATATATATATATATATATATATATATATATATATATATATATATATATATATATATATATATACGTTGCATCAGACGAATCAAAAGTTCACCTCGATTTCATTCTTTCAACATCTGATAGCCAGTAAATGTGAAGGGGAAAATCGTAACAATAGTAGCAATAATATTACAATTAAAATATTTTCCAAAATAATTAAATTGAATAGATGTATATGTACAGAATCATTTGAGTTTTTTATCTCTTTTAATTTACTCCCCAAATTAAGAAAAAAAAACGATGTTGAGAATATTATGATTTTTCTTTCAGTTTTTGTTACAGCTTTAGAATGTGTTTTTGTAAGGCGATAAGAAAATCTAAGTGAAATAATAATGACATTTTTCAAAAATTGGGTTTAGAAATGTCAAACTGGTAACAGTTTCGAACTCGTCATTGCTTGTACTGAGTTCTAATTTCCGGTTTACCAGTTGGATTGTGGGTTCTAATGTACTAGATATCACTAGATCGTCAACAAATTCCAAAGGAACTGTGTTTTCAGTCCACCAGTGGACTGAAAACACAGCTGTGTATTCAGTCCACCGGAAATATAAATATTTAAAACGGACCAATTATCGATAATGACGACATTTATATTAAGCCTATTGTAAGGTAGTCATCATCAAAAGTGGATAGGCATAACATTTATGGCAATTTGACGGCTTAATAATATCATTTACAGCGTTTTATTTACTCTCGGAAAGTCTTGAGTGAGAGTTGTTCGAAATCGGGAGCCTGAAATAGATCTCAATTCTCGATTCCATGGTTGCCAGATAGCCATTGGTCTGGCCAATTTGGCCAAAATTGACCACACAGAGAATAATGTTTCTATAAGTAACCTAAAATTGACATTTATCCTATCTATTTTTAATGTTTCCTAGTCCGTTATACTTTTTATGATTACCAAAACCGATGAATTTTCCAAGGAGATCAGAGTTTTAGTATTGTTTGCCCACGTAAAGTTCTATTTGGTCACTTTTCACATCGATCACTGGCCTCGGGCACGCCTGTGTACTCCCTTGGCAAAAAAAAAAATTCTTAATTTTCAAGTTCAACACGTTGACGCCATTCCTGGTGACTCGAGAAGTTTGATCGACTTTTAATTTTGTAAAAAGATGATTTACTTTTACTCACTTTTAAGATTATTATTTTAATTAGAACACAGCGAGGCGTCAAAATGTATTGCCTTGTGTATTTCTTGTACGTAACAATATGAATCCGGAGAAAAACGAACAAACAAAACAAAAACAAACCAAAAAATAAATAAATAAATAAATAAATAAAAGAAAAATAGAGAACATCTTTATAGTTATAGGGTCTTAAATGTGTTTAAGGGTGCGTCAGAGAGAAAAGGGAGGTGGGGGTGGGAGAGATTGGAGATAGAGTATAGATAAATAATAGATAGATAGATAGATAGATAGATAGATAGATAGATAGATAGATAGATAGATAGATAGATAGAAAGAGAGAGATAGATAGAGAGAGAGAGAGAGAGAGAGAGAGAGAGAGAGAGAGAGAGAGAGGGAGAGAAGGACTGCTTTGTAGCTCCTTGTACTCGATTTTTATTTTTTATTTTGGTTCCTATTCTTATTTATAAGGTTACAGCTTGGGACACTTTTGGTGTAGACAATATCGGCGTGAGCAGCAAGGAAGATGATTCTACATTCTTTTAAGGACTCTTTTGTTTTTAAAGGTTTGATGTCGCTTATAAAACATTGAGGTCATTTTAGGGCTAGTAGAAAGGAAAAAATGGGATGCCAGTCAAAAAAAATTACAGTTTTAGAAGACATGACAGACGATGAACAATAGACCAGCCCTACAATTAAAAGGACAAGGGATGATTTTGAAAGAAAAGGATCTTGGAAGAAGACAAAGTCAAGACTGCCCGGGGGGGGGGGGGGTGGAAGGGGGAAGGCCTCGAATCACAGCTGTACTCGAGGCCAGTGATCGATGTGAAAAGTGACCAAACAGAACCTTGCTTGGGCAAGCAATATTAATACTCTGATCTCCTTGGAAAATTCATCGGTTTTGATAATCACAAAAAAATTCTAAAAGACTAGGAAAAATTTAAAATAGATGCAAATGTTAATTTTAAATTAAGTGTAGAAACATTATTCTCTGTGTGGTCAATTTTGGCCGTACTCGAGACCAGTGATCGATGTGAAAAGTGACCAAATAGAACCTTGCTTGGGCAAGCAATACTGAAACTCTGATCTCCTTGGAAAATTCATCGGTTTTGATAATTACAAAAAAATTCTAAAGGACTAGGAAAAATTAAAAATTCGTATATGTAAATGTTAATTTTAAATTAATTGTAGAAACATAATTTTCTATGTGGTCAATTTTGGCCAAATTGGCCAGGCCAATGGCTATCTCGCAGCCAAGGTAAGAATCTCATCAATGTTTGATAAATCGGTTTCGAGAATTGAGATCTATTTCAGGCACCCGGTTTCGAACAACTTTCAATCAAGATTTCCTGAGAGTAAATAAAACACTGTAAATGATGTTATTCAGCCGTTGAATTGCTATAAATTTATGCCTGTCCATTTCTGATGATGCCTATAATAGGCTCAGTATCAAAGTTGTCACGATCGATTAAGGTAAGTATAGACGATAATTGGTCCTTTTAAAATATCTTTATTTCCGGTGGACGGAAAACACAGTTCCAATTCCAAATTATATTTTTCATGGGGGAGTTCAGCTGACTGTACTGTGTCATCATAATTTAGTCAGATTTTTGTTATTGATGGCGCGTATTTTTCTGGGTTTTTTTCAGCTGTCCCTCTATCAAAAGTTGTAAAACATTGCGTCAACCTCTGAATAAATTTTTCTTGACCGAATATTAGTGCCGCACGGGTTTTGGTTATCGAGAACAGTAACACCAGGAACATAGCTCAACCAGGAACTAGTACCAGGAACCTCCACCAGGAACAAGTTCCTGGTCATGTTACTGTTACTCTGTGTGTGTGTGTGTGTGTGTGTGTGTGTGTGTGTGTGTGTGTGTATGTGTGTGTGTGGAGAGAGAGAGAGAGAGAGAGAGAGAGAGAGAGAGAGAGAGAGAGAGAGAGAGAGAGAGAGAGAGAGAGAGAGAGCGCAAACCAGCCTACATCCCTCCCTCCAATCTGATCCTCTCGTCTGTCTGTGGTTGGTACCACAAACAAAGTACGAACGTCGTACCCTTGTCATCTATGCGCCGTACTACTTAGGACATGACTGATACGAAACTCTCTTCGACCGGAACAATCGCACCAGGAACAGGTTCCGTACCAGGAACAACGCCACCAGGAACACAATCGTACCAGGAACACGGTGTGTCTTTTTTACGAAACCCGCCGAAACCCTGCGAAACCCGCCGAAACCCGCCGAAACCCGACGGAACCCGACGGAACCCGACGAATCCCGACAAAGTTATGGGAAGTAGGTGGCAGTGGGGAGTGAACCTAGAACTCAGGGAAGTGTACACCATTGGGGAGTGAACCTGGGACTGGTTTTCGGCGGGTTTCGTAAAAAAGAACCAGTGCTTTTTTACGAAACCCGCCGAAACCCGCCGAAACCCGACAATATCCAGCAAAGTTATGGGAAGTAGACAACTGTGGGGAGTGAACCCGATACTCAGGGAAGTGTACACCAGTCGGGAGTGAACCTGAGACTAAGGTTATCGGCCGGTTTCGGCGGGTTTCGTAAAAAAGAATTAGTGCTTTATTACGAAACCCGCCGAAACCCGACAAAATCCGGCAAAGTTATGGGAGTTTGGCAACAGTGGGGGGTGATCCTTGGAGTCAGGGAATTGCACACCAGTGGGGAGTTAACCTGGGACTGTGTAAAAAGGATATCAGTGGAAATAAACCTGGGACTAAAGGGAGATGGATACCATTGAAAGTTGAAGCCGGATATGGGAGTTGAGTACCAGAGGAGAATGAACCTGACACTATAGAAGGTGGGCGCCAGTGGGGAGTGAACCTGGGACTCGGGGAATTTCACACCAGTGGGGAGTTAACCTGGACTCTGTAAAAAGGATATCAGTGGGAAATAAACCTGGGACTAAAGGGAGATGGATACCATTGAAAGTTGAAGCCGGATATGAGAGTTTGGTACCAGAGGAGAATGAACCTGACACTATAGGAGGTGGGCGCCAGTGAGGAGTGAACCTGGGACTATGTAAACAGGATATCAGTGGGAAATAAACCTTGGACTGAAGGGAGGTGGATACCATTGGGAGTTGAAGCCGGATTTGGGAGTTGGGTACCAGAGGAGAGAGAAACCTGACACTATAGGAGGTGGGCGCCAGTGGGGAGTGAACCTGGGACTATGTAAAAAGGATATCAGTGGGAAATAATCCTGGGACTAAAGGGACATGGATACCATTAAAAGTTGAAACCGGATATGAAAGTTTGGTACCAGAGGAGAATGAACCTGACACAATAGGAGGTGGGCGCCAGTGGAGAGTGAACCTGGGACTCAGGAAATTGCACACCAGTGGGGAGTTAACCTGGGAATATGTATAAAGAATATCAGTAGGAAATAAATCTGGGACTAAAGGGAGATGGATACCATTGAAAGTTGAAGCCGGATATGAGAGTTTGGTACCAGAGGAGAATGAACCTGACACTATAGGAGGTGGGCGCCAGTGAGGAGTGAACCTGGGACTATGTAAACAGGATATCAGTGGGAAATAAACCTGGGACTAAAGGGAGGTGGATACCATTGGGAGTTGAAGCCGGATTTGGGAGTTGGGTACCAGAGGAGAGAGAAACCTGACACTATAGGAGGTGGGCGCCAGTGGGGAGTGAACCTGGGACAATGTAAAAAGGATATCAGTGGGAAATAAACCTGGGACTAAAGGGAGATGAATACCATTGAAAGTTGAAGCCGGATATGAGAGTTTGGTACCAGAGGAGAATGAACCTGACACTATAGGAGGTGGGCGCCAGTGGGGAGTGAACCTGGGACTATGTAAACAGGATATCAGTGGGAAATAATCCTGGGACTAAAGGGAGATGGATACAATTGAAAGTTGAAGTCGGATATGATAGCTTGGCACCAGAGGAGAATGAACCTGACACTATAGGGGGTGGGCGCCAATGGGGAGTGAACCTGGGACTATGTAAACAGGATATCAGTGGGAAATAAACCTTGGACTAAAGGGACATGGATACCATTGAAAGTTGAAACCGGATATGAAAGTTTGGTACCAGAGGAGAATGAACGTGACACAATAGGAGGTGGGCGCCAGTGGAGAGTGAACCTGGGACTCAGGAAATTGCACACCAGTGGGGAGTTAACCTGGGAATATGTATAAAGAATATCAGTAGGAAATAAATCTGGGACTAAAGGGAGATGGATACCATTGGGAGTTGAAGCCGGATTTATTTCCCATTGATATCCTTTTTTAGATATTCACAGGTTAACTCCCCACTGGTGTGCAATTCCCTGACTCCCAGGTTCACTCCCCACTGGTGCCCACCTTTTATAGTGTCAGGTTCATTCTCCTCTGGTACCCAACTCCTTAGTTCGGCTCGGATACCCACATTATCCATCTCCCACAGTCCCAGGTTAACTCCAAATTGGTGTGCACTTCCCTGAGTCCCAGGTTCACTCCACACTGGCGCCCACCTCCTATAGTGTCAGGTTCATTCTCCTCTGGTACTCAACTCCCATATCCAGCTTCAACTTTCAATGGTATCCATCTCCCTTTAGTCCCAGGTTTATCTCCTATAGTGTCAGGTTTCTCTCTCCTCTGGTACCCAACTCCCAAATCCGGCTTCAAGTCCCAATGGTATCCTTTTCTCATTAGTCCCAGGTTTATTTCCCAATGATATCCTGTTTACATAGTCCCAGGTTCACTCCCCACTGGCGCCCACCTCCTATAGTGTCAGGTTCATTCTCCTCTGGTACCAAACTCTCATATCCGGCTTCAACTTTCAATGGTATTCATCTCCCTTTAGTCCCAGGTTTATTTTACACTGATATCCTGTTTACATAGTCCCAGGTTCACTCCCCACTGGCGCCCACCTCCTATAGTGTCAGGTTCCTTCTCCTCTGGTACCAAACTCTCATATCCGGCTTCAACTTTCAATGGTATTCATCTCCCTTTAGTCCCAGGTTTATTTCCCACTGATATCCTTTTTACATAGTCCCAGGTTCACTCCCCACTGGCGCCCACCTCCTATAGTGTCAGGTTTCTCTCTCCTCTGGTACCCAACTCCCAAATCCGGCTTCAACTCCCAATGGTATCCACCTCCCTTTAGTCCCAGGTTTATTTCCCACTGATATCCTGTTTACATAGTCCCAGGTTCACTCCTCACTGGCGCCCACCTCCTATAGTGTCAGGTTCATTCTCCTCTGGTCCCAAAACTCTCATATCCGGCTTCAACTTTCAATGGTATCCATCTCCCTTTAGTCCCAGGTTTATTTCCCACTGATATCCTTTTTACAGAGTCCCAGGTTAACTCCCCACTGGTGTGCAATTCCCTGAGTCCCAGGTTCACTCCCCACTGGCGTCCACCTTCTATAGTGTCAGGTTCATTCTCCTCTGGTACTCAACTCCCATATCCGGCTTCAACTTTCAATGGTATCCATCTCCCTTTAGTCCCAGGTTTATTTCCCACTGATATCCTTTTTACACAGTCCCAGGTTAACTCCCCACTGGTGTGCAATTCCCTGACTCCCAGGATCACCCCCCACTGTTGCCAAACTCCCATAATTTTGCCGGATATTGTCGGGTTTCGGCGGGTTTCGGCGGGTTTCGTAATGAAGCACTAATTCTTTTTTACGAAACCCGCCGAAACCGGCCGATAACCTTAGTCTCAGGTTCACTCCCGACTGGTGTACACTTCCCTGAGTATCGGGTTCACTCCCCACAGTTGTCTACTTCCCATAACTTTGCTGGATATTGTCGGGTTTCGGCGGGTTTCGGCGGGTTTCGTAAAAAAGCACTGGTTCTTTTTTACGAAACCCGCCGAAACCCAGTCCCAGGTTCACTCCCCAATGGTGTACACTTCCCTGAGTTCTAGGTTCACTCCCCACAGCCACCTACTTCCCATAACTTTGTCGGGATTCGTCGGGTTTCGTCGGGTTTCGGCGGGTTTCGCAGGGTTTCGGCGGGTTTCGGCGGGTTTCGTAAAAAAGACACACCCCCAGGAACATGAAAATGTTCCGAATTCCCGCCGCTACCGAATATAGATTTTTTCCAGTATTGATACCATATCAAAAAACGTTTTCTTTGAGACTTATAGATTTTAAAAACTTCTCTAAAACCATTGTCATAAAATTAGATTTTTTTAATATCACGTCTCGTAAACAAGATTTGAGAGAGGGAGTACGTGGGAAGGAAAGTATTAGCGGGAAAGAGAGAAAAGGGTCGCCCAAAGACTAGATGGTGGGATAAGCTAGCGAAAGGACGATATGGACGAACTGAGCCTGGAGGAAGATGATGCTCTGAACCGAGATGCATTGAGATGTGCAAAATGCGGTATAAACCGGAAGAAGAAGAAAACCTCGTCAACAAGTTGAGGACGACAACGTAAGAGATGTATGTGTTCATCGTTTGTTTGTTTGTTTTTTTAAATCTCGTGCATAGTTCCGGCTAATGATTTCCGAATAAAAACAAAACGCTTTAATTTTTATAAAGTTACAGCTTATGTACTTTGCATACAATTTTGAATGTACGAGTTATTGAATATTATATACATATTGTGGCAATTACAAAAGACATGAAATCTCTAGCTTTAAACCATATGAAATAGGGATTATATAATCAAAACTGTCAAATTACGTTGAGTCCGCTCCCATTCTCACGTAAATCTGTAAGTCCGCTCCCATTCTCAGGCAGATCTTTGAGTCCGCTCCCATTCTCATGTAGATAGTGAGTTCCGCTCCTATTCTCAAAGACCGAAAATAATTTACATTAAGCGCCCAAGACAAGCAACCGTGCTTTAATTACAAAACGCCTTAAATAATATGGGTTGTTTCCCTTCATTGCACATTATTATTATTATTATTATTATTATTATTATTATTATTATTATTATTATTATTATTATTATTATTATTATTATTATTATTATTATTATCGTTATTATTATTATTATTATTATTATTATTATTATTATTATTATTATTATTATTATTGCTATTATTATTATTACAATTATTATTATTATTATTATTATTATTATTATTATTATTATGTGTGTAATATGTTCAGCGCTTGAAGGCTGCTTTTCACAGAGCTCTTAAAATTATTGCATTTTACGGCTGTTTTAAGTGTTATTTCTATACAGGACGAATTTTATTTCATATTCAGAGGACTTTGTATGACTTTGTGCTGCTTTTGACGAAAATTCGTTGATTTTAAACAATTAATTTAGCAATATTTTAAAGTTTTGTAAATTTTTGCAAGGATTTTATCATTTATTAAGACCATTTTTGTTTACGTTTTACGATTTTAAGGAAAAAGCAGTGAGCTATTTTAATCTTATTATAGATAGTTCGAAGATGACGGCACTCAGGCCTTTGTTATTGTTTTTGCCATCCGCGTTTGTGAGTTGTTCTCACTAAACTGTATTAACCAGACTATAAAAGTTCATGGTTACACAGAGTTTGTGTGTTGGTCCGTTCTACTTCCGGATGGCAACGTTGTGAACTCCTTGGCCAAGCTCATTCTATCTATAACGGTCGACGATGAACACAGAGAATGACAACACCTAATTATTGTTATAACTATTCACCCCAACACCTACGTACAATACGACACACAATTAATAATACACCGAATTTAGAAATAGTGAACATTTTGTGATCTTTTGAATTATTTAAGGCATATACAGCAAAATAACAAAAAGAGGAAATAAAGGTGGAAGGAAACAAAAACGAAAACAAATAGAAGCCAAAGAAAACATCAAAAACAACTCAGTCAAATTAAAATCCAATAATTTAAATTCTACTAATAACAATGACGGAAGGCAACGGAAAACCACTGTCACTAACACACTTTCCCAGGACATCAGCTGTCCCGAACACATTGAACGTTTCAAACTGGTGCGAAATGAAACAATTGCATTGGCCATGTGGAATATACGTACATTAAACCATTTAGGAAAATTTGAAAACGTTATTCAAGAAATGAAAAAGTCCCAGATTAACATCCTTGGAATCTCAGAAAGGAAGTGGAAAGGAGAAGGACTAGTTGAAGAAGATGATTTTGTATTGTATTATGCAGTAGAAAACATCATGAGAAAGGAGTTGGAATTCTTTTAGACAAATTAACATCAAAGTGCTATTTAGATCATGTTGCAATCTCAGAAAGACTTATTTTAGTAAAGTTGAAAGGAAACTCGTTTAATGTTAATATTATTCAAATATACGCCCCGACATGAGACAGTGACGAAAACACAATTGAGACATTCTATCAGATATAGAACAAGCATTAAAACAATGTAAATCTGATGTAATTCGTTTAATAATTGGTGATTTCAATGCAAAGGTTGGTAACGAGAGAGTTGAAAATATCGTTGACCCCCACGGACTAGGTACCAAAAACGATAGAGGGGTAAGACTTGTCGACTGTTGCAGATTGGAAAACCTTACTATTGTCAATACATGGTTTAAAAACCACGATAGAAAGAAGTGGACATGGATAAGCCCAGGTGGCCTTTATAAAAATTTGATAGACTTTATTCTGGCCCAACATCGATTCAGAAATATCGTAGGCAACGCAATAACTATTCCAAGCCCAGATTGTAATAGTGACCACCGACCGGTCAAGGCCACGCTAAAAATAAAACTTAAACAAATAAAGAAAAAGAAAGTGGAACCAAGACTGCAATTAGATCTATTGAGAATTAACGATCAAATAAAAATCGATTACAAAGAATGCGTGAAAGAAAAAAGTGAAAACTTGACCTCAGATATAAACATAGATGAGTACTGGAATCAAATATCGAACTGCATCACAGAATCTGCAAGAGAAACTATTCCATCTGTGAAAAAAACACGAACCAAAACAAAAGTGGATTGATGACAAGATCTTGAAACTGATGAATGAAAGACGAAAACTAGAACGCAACAGCAATGAATATAAAGAAGCTAATAAGATGATAAAACTTGAGTGTAAGAGAGCAAAGGAAGATTATATTGAACATGAATGTCACAGAATTGAAAGACTAAAACAATCTAACACCAAACAATTCTACCAGTCAATACAAGATCTAAGTGGAAAACGCCCAGCCGTGGCAAGAAAATGCGTTAAAGACGCAAACGGTAATATACTTATCGACAACAACGAAATTTTGGAACGTGCGGATGACAAAAGAGGGACGTGCTTGGATAAATAATAATAATAATAATAATACACATTTATATAGCGCTCATTCTCGTGTAAAACACAAGCTCTGGGCACTTTACAATATAAATATCAATTTTAAGTGAAAAAATAAAAAAAATAAAATAATAACAACAATAACAATTCATAGCCAAATCAAGGATTCATATAGAGTCAAGAAAAACAAATACAGTAAAAATGTGTCTTGAGATTCTTTTAAAAGTAGGTAAAGACTTGCACTCCCTCAGACCACGTGGTAGTTCATTCCAAATCTTGGGGCCGAAACAAGCAAACGATCTATCACCAAATTTTGTTCTTGATCTTTTTTCCGAAATTTTCGTTTGGTCATTACATGATCTTAAAGTGTAATTTTCAAATTTACACATGACCACGTGATCTGTGAGATATGCCGGTGCTATACCAGCCAAACACTTATAAACAAGACACGCTGCTTTGTAATATGTGCGCTTTTCAATGGGCAACCAGTGGAGAGAGGCCAACAAAGGGTTGCATGATCAAATTTTTTTTGCCAAAAACTAATCTTGCTGCACTGTTTTGCAGTAGTTGCAATTGTTTAATAGAAGCCTGAGGCAAGTTGACAAGCAGCGAGTTACAATAGTCTAGTTTCGAAAAAATGAGGGAAACAACCAATGTTTTACATGTTCCAATTGCAATATACTGACGGATCGAACTGATTTTCTTCAATTGAAAGTATAAAGATTTACAGAGAGCAGAAATGTGAGCTGACATTTTCATTTCTGAATCAAAATAGACACCCAAAGAAATCTCTACTGCGAACACGGGTCCCCAGATTATGCGAGAAGAAATAGAAGCTGCTTGCAAAGAGATGAAAAGGGGGAAAGCGGGGGGCCAAGATAGTTTCTCAATAGAATTGATTGACGCCCTCGACGATCTGGGAATAGACATTCTGACAAAAGCTGTTAATGTCATATACGAAAAGGGTGAATTGCCTTATGTCTTAAGACAATCGGTATTCATTACGATACCCAAAAAACAGGGATCTATTGACTGTGACCAACACAGAACAATCAGCATAATGAGCCAGGCCACAAAAATTAAATTAAGAATACTTATGAAAAGAATGAGGAGTAAGATCTCTCCAGAGATAAGTGACGAGCAGTTTGGTTTTGTTAAAGAAAAGGGTACGGTAAATGCAATCTTTACATTGAAAACAATAATGCAACGGTCAATCGTAAAACAAAAATCACTTTATCTTATGCTTCATTGATTATTCCAAAGCTTTTGATTCAGTACAGCACAAAACACTATTCAAAATCTTAGAAAAGATCGATGTAGACAGTAAAGACCTTCGACTTGTGAAAAACTTATACTGGAATCAAACAGCGTGTGTCAAACTTGATAATGAAACACCGGAGTTCTTTAACATCGAGAAGGGAGTAAGACAAGGTTGCGTCTTATCACCGGACCTTTTTAACATATGTAGCGAATTAATATTCAAAGAGATTGAAGATATGAAAGGCGTCGTCGTTGGAGGGCAGAATATGACTAGCATAAGATATGCAGACGATGGTACTCTGATGGCATACTCTCCAGAACACGTACAGACAATTTTAGCCATACTGGTGTGCAAAAGTGAAGAGATGGGCCTGGAACTAAATGTTAAGAAAACCGAATGCATGGTGGTCTCAAAGAATGACAACAACACGATCTTCTATTTGTCAAGCAAAGGAGAGACCATCAAACAAGTAAAGAAATTTAAATATTTAGGCACTATCATTACCCATGACGCACGTGACATAGAGAATATAAAACAAAGAATAGCAATAGCAAAAAACGTGTTCTATAAAATGCGACCAGTTGTGTCAAACAACAACCTGGTGTTGAAGACCAGAATGAAAGTAGTAGAAACATATGTTATAAGTACTCTTTTGTACGGTTGTGAAACGTGGATGCTTGACAAAGAATGTACGAGGAGGTTAAAGGCATTTGAGATTTGGGTGTATAGAAGAATGTTGAGGATAACATGAACAGACAGGTGTACGAACGAGGAAGTGTTGGAGAAGGTGAGAAAAGAAGAATATTGATCGATACCATCAGAAAGAGGCAGTTACGGTTTCTGAGACATGTGTGGAGAAGAGACGGAATAGAAAAGTTGGTAACATCTGGGATGTTCGAAGTCTCAGGTTTCATCTGCCATTGTGTGGCTATATGGTTATTGTGGTATGACACTCGATTTCGGATCAGAAGGTCCTGGATTCGAGCAGCCTCGTTCGGCGCATAGTTGAGTCCTTGGAAAAGGCTCTTTTCTCACATTCTCTCACCATACTAAGGTTAAAATGAGTACTTGGCCGTCAACAGCATTATCTCTGTCGAAAAAAATGTAATATCGTCTCACAGGCTTAATGTCTCGTTCTACAATTTACCTGTTGCTGTTGATCAGGGATCCTTTGTAAAGCGCTTTGAGCACGTTTAGTGGATATTGCGCTATATAAAATCTAGTCTTTTTTTCTGCGAAATCTCAGGTTTCATCATTCCAAGTGTCAGAATCGTCATATTTTTGACAAATGCCATCATATCGATCAATATTTGAGGTAATAATAATTGTCTGTTCAAAATTTTGAAAAATGTGTTCCGACATTGCAGCCAAAGAATTTATAAATCGGTTTTAATGTGGGAAGGGGAGACAAACCCCAACAAACCAAAACAAATAAATCGAAAGTAGAAACAAAGAGGCTCTTTTAGAAATTCCCAGGTGTCACTGATAGAGGCGAGGGTGTCAAGTTGTTTCGTGAGAAAAGTGGGAGTCATTTAAGTTTTGTGATGTCATAACTAGGTCACCCTTCACCAGACCTGACCTCATTTATTCTAATCTCCATTGAAGAAAATCTCCCACAGCTTCATTCATTCATTCATTCATTCATTCATCGTAAAAACATCCGGGTATTTCAAGAAGGTGGTATTTTTTTATAGATAGTATGCGCTTGGCTGAGAAGCTCACAACATTGCCATCCGGAAGTCTAACGGACCAACACACAAAACTACGTGTCACCATACATGAACGTTTATAGTTTGAATAATACAGTTTAGTGAGAATTACTCATAATCGTGGATGGCAAAAAAAAACCCAACAAAACAACAACAAAGACCTGAGTGACGTCAGCTTCGTTCTATCTATACTATACTGTTGTAGTCTGAAAATAACACGGATTTAGAATTTTGGCCAGAAAACTCGTCCTTCATACATCGATCGATTAAACTGACCCTCATTTAAATTTAAGCAAAAACTTTCTCAAAATTGAGACTTCGCGAAGTCCCAGGTTTAAGCCTTTTTGCCAAGATGAGAGGGTCACTTTAATCGGTCGATATTTGGAGACGAGTTTTCCTGGCTAAAATTTTAAATGCGTGTTTGTTTGTTTTGTTTTGTTTTTGTTTTGTTTTGTTTTTTTGCGGGGGGGCTTCGTGTTGGATTTATTTTTTCATTGTACGCCGCATGTCACACATTGACAAAAAGCCACTTTTACACATGAGTACGATGAATGAGAGAATGAGTAAAAAGTCTGTTCCAAGGACTCAACTATGCGCCGAGCGAGACTCGAACCCAAGACCTTCCGATCCGAAAGCGAGTGTCATACCACTAGACCACCATAGCCACAGACATGGAACTTGGGTATAATTTCAATGTTTCATGGTAAATAATGATCACGATTTCCTCCAATGCAAAAAAACCCAAAGTCCACCATCATCATCATCATCATCATCATCATCATCATCATCATCATCATCATCATCATCATCATCATCATCATCATCATTGCCCTTTTCACCCTAGGTCAGGGTAAAGGCCACAGACAAACAGTTTCCATCCCTCTCTCAACATTGCCTTTTTCACCCTGGGTCAGGGTATAGGCCACAGACAAACAGTTTCCATCCCTCTATCACTATCATCATTGCCTTTTTCACCCTGGGTCAGGGTATAGGCCACAGACAAACAGTTTCCATCCTCTGTCCCGAGCTATCTTTTTAATCTCATTCCAGGTCTTACCACTTCTCTGTATATCAGCTTCTTTAAGTCTTCTCCATGTTCCTCGTGGCCTTCCCCTTGATCTTCTGCCCTGAGGGTTCCAGTCCAATACTTTCTTTGTTATAGTGGAGTCATTCTTTCTAAGCGTGTGTCCAATCCACCTCCATCGTCTTCTTCCTATTTCCTCTCCCACTGGTTTCTGCTGTGTTCTTTTCCATACTTCTTCATTTTTTATTCTATCCATCCATTTTATTATGAGTAGTCCATAACAGACTTCAACAGTCATGACGTCACTTCCCTCGTAATGACGCATGGTAACTTAGTAACTGGCTCTAAACTATCGGAACAATGGCGGACGCCCTTATGAAATATTTCTCCGACGAGCATAAAAATAAAAGTGTATCCATAGGAGAAAAACATTATAAATATGATCATGTTTTCACTTTTATACATTCTGATCACATGGCATGTGAAAAAGTTCTAACCAGCATATAGAATAGAAAGTACCGATTTCAGACTATTGAATCCAATTGGTTA
>NC_088368.1:45908505-45912734 GCF_034508935.2 Berghia stephanieae | reverse complement strand
TAAATGATATTATTAAGCCGTCAAATTGCCATAAATGTTATGCCTATCCACTTTTGATGATGACTACCTTACAATAGGCTTAATATAAATGTCGTCATTATCGATAATTGGTCCGTTTTAAATATTTATATTTCCGGTGGACTGAATACACAGCTGTGTTTTCAGCCCACTGGTGGACTGAAAACACAGTTCCTTTGGAATTTGTTGACGATCTAGTGATATCTAGTACATTAGAACCCACAATCCAACTGGTAAACCGGAAATTAGAACTCAGTACAAGCAATGACGAGTTCGAAATTGTTACCAGTTTGACATTTCTAAACCCAATTTTTGAAAAATGTCATTATTATTTCACTTAGATTTTCTTATCGCCTTACAAAAACACATTCTAAAGCTGTAACAAAAACTGAAAGAAAAATCATAATACTCTCAACATCGTTTTTTTTCTTAATTTGGGGAGTAAATTAAAAGGGATAAAAAACTCAAATGATTCTGTACATATACATCTATTCAATTTAATTATTTTGGAAAATATTTTAATTGTAATATTATTGCTACTATTGTTACGATTTTCCCCTTCACATTTACTGGCTATCAGATGTTGAAAGAATGAAATCGAGGTGAACTTTTGATTCGTCTGATGCAACGTATATATATATATATATATATATATATATATATATATATATATATATATATATATATATATATATATATTAGCAAGTCTGTTCCCCGAACATAGTAATGGACTTTAAAATGGTCGTAATGGACAATATTTTGCATTGATTTGAGAGTATTTGAGTGATCAGACCGACAAAAATGTTGCATGTCGCAGTCGTAGATTGGTTTGGCATTTTGAGTTGGCTCAGACGTTTATCTGGCAATACTACGTCAACCGTTTTGTTTTGTCGTGTCCGTTAGGAAATTCGACTGCAAGTACCTACAAGCCGGTTACAAAATTCTAAGGTGATTGTAGTTGGGACTATAAGCCGTAAGTTTTATTCTCTTACTGCATCGATAGCATCACTTCTTCATTGACAAACTGATTAAAAGTCTAGATCTAAGTTAAATCAGCTAATATTCACCCTCCGGTCCAAGTCCAAGAAGAGACGCCCATGCCACCATTTTGATTTTGTGGGCATACTTACAATTACAATGTACAATTCAAACAATACAACAAACTGCTTTACTCTCAATCTTTAGCCTCCTTTCACTTTCAGTCTCGGTTGCACCCCCCCCCCCCCCCCCCCCCCCAGATCTCTCTCTCTCTCTCACTCACTCACTCTCTGTCTCTGTCTCTACTCAGTCTCTGGTCTCTGTGTAAACAAAGCAAGATGGTGGCTGGGACCTCTCTCACTTTACTAATGACAATGCCCCAATTCCAGTCAGAGTCAAAAGTAGGGGAGGCCTTCCGAAAGCTCCTACATCCCCAGTATTCTTGTTCTGGTAGGGGGTTTGGGAGGGGGGAAACTTAAAAAAAAATAATAAAAAGTCTCCCCCCTCCCAACAAACCCCCCACACTAGAACAAGAATACTCGGGCTGTAGGCTGTAGGTAGGTACTTTGATAAAAAATTCAAATTGGATTGAGCTCAATGAAACCTATATCATTTTAAAGTGCTTTTCAACACGATTCTAATGATACCAAAATTGTGAAAATCAGATAAGCAGAAAAAAAGTTGTGTTAGTTTAAAGGCTGACAAATGGTCTTCTATTTGCCTTTGTTATTTACTGACGGACTTTGTGACCTGAAAATTGTTGCATTTCCGGTAGTAACCGCCATTTGGATTTCAAAACTGGTCTAAAATGACCGCTAAGATTTGAGTAAGGATTTTACTGGAACGAATTTCATGGATGCGGTATACAACTTTGCCCTGAATTTAATTTTATAAAAAAGTTAAGATGTTAAATAAACGTGCCAGCATGAAATTTTGATTTACCAAGTTCTAATCTTTTAATTATCCAAAGCTAAATTATACCCTATTTTATCCATAATCAAAAGTTATACTAAATTGTCATTGATTTTAAAATAAACTACACCAAACGATAGAGTAATTTCTCCTGAAGAAAATAAGACATAAATCATTAAAATCCATCCATAAACAAAAAATCTATGGAACTTTTTCTGAGACCCATCACTCAAAAGTCCAAAAAATCGGGTGACAGCCACTAGGCCATTTATCGGCTCCCTGCTGGAGGGCCAAATGGACGTTTACCAAAGTACCTACTGTAGGAGCTTTTGGAAGGCCTCCCCAACAGTATTGATAATGGTCAGTGTAGTGTATCTTCATTTAATTGTCATTAGGTACTTTGGTAAAAAATTCAAATTGGATTGAGCTCAATGAAACCTATATCATTTTAAAGTAAAGTGCTTTTCAACACGATTCTAATGATACCAAAATTGTGAAAATCAGATAAGCAGAAAAAAAGTTATGTTGGTTTAAAGGCTGAAAAATGGTCTTCTATCTATTTTCCTTTGTTATTTACTGACGGACTTTGTGACCTGAAAATTGGTGCATTTCCGGTAGTAACCACCATTTGGATTTCAAAACTGGTCTAAAATGGCCGCTAAGATTTGAGTAAGGATTTTACTGGAACGAATTTCATGGATGCGGTATACAACTTTGCCCTGAATTTAATTTTATAAAAAAGTTAAAATGTTAAATAAACGTGCCAGCATAAAATTTTGATTTACCAAGTTCTAATCTTTTAATTATCCAAAGCTAAATTATACCCTATTTTATCCATAATCAAAAGTTATACTAAATTGTCATTGATTTTAACATAAACTACACCAAACGATAGAGTAATTTCTCCTGAAGAAAATAAGACATCAATCATTAAAATCCATCCATAAACAAAAAATCTATGGAACTTTTTCTGAGACCCATCACTCAAAAGTCCAAAAAATCGGGTCACAGCCACTAGGCCATTTATCGGCTCCCTGCTGGAGGGCCAAATGGACGTTTACCAAAGTACCTATTGTCATTGAACGTCATTTTAATTATTCAATTATTCGATGGCTTTCAGCTTCATTATCAGAAGGCAGTGTCCACGTACACGGTAACCTGACACCTAGCCTCAGGATCTACCTACACGGCAGCTCCGGTAACTGGTTTGAGGCTACAATACAAGCAATGGATAGACCTCGCTGTGTGTGTGTGTGTGTGTGTGTTATTTTTAAAAAATCAAACAATACAATTTAACCCATTAAAGGCCATATTCAAGGTTACCGTGTATAAATGTTGGCTGTCATTTGAGAGAAATTCCGTAAAAGCTCCTGGGGGAACCATCTCCTTCAACTAGTATTTTCAGCATGGATCTTTTGTGGCTGTAGCTGTAGTATTATTATGAAATGGAAAAAGCCATTGTCACAATCACAGCGAGGCGTTCATCATTATTACCATGGAAAATTCAAAAGTCCATCAATTAGTCTATTTTAATTATTAGTATTAGCAAGTGTCAATGGCCAAGGAGTGGGTCCTGGTAGTTGACGGTTCATCAATTACCAAGGTGTCAAATTGGAACTCTTCCGGTGCATGCGGTGATTTCAGTCGAGTCTTGATTTGCAAGCATACGAATCTCGTCACACTCTTCCAATCATTCATTCCTTGTCAATCGCTGTGGAAAGATTTGAGTCTACACTCGTCTGCATTTTTGTTTAAAAAATTTTATGTCTTGTCACAAATTCCAAGAGGAGTTAAAATCGTATCAAAACAAAAATAAATTTCTGTTGTTTTCGGATCCAAACATCAGATTCACCAGAAAAAAAAATAAACAGAAGAACGAAGTGGCAAATCTCTACCAAGTTTAAATAATGCCCGATAGGTTTTAAAAAAAGAAAAGTAGGATTTCCTTTGTTTTAAAGAAAGATATACTGAACATCATAAAAAAAAGTGGGTGTCTTGCAATGTCTTTTTATGTCTGGAGATGTCAATTCTACTATTACTACACTATACTACTACACTACTACACTATACTACTACTACTACTCACTACTACACTACTACTACTAACTACTACTACTACTACTACTACTACTACTACTACTACTATACTACTACTACTACTACTACTACATACTACTACTACTACTATACTACTACTACTACTACTACTACTACTACTATACTACTACTTACTATACTACTACTACTACTACTACTACTACTACTACTACTACTACTACTACTACTACTACTACTACTACTACTACTACTACTACTACTAA
>NC_088368.1:45901005-45903505 GCF_034508935.2 Berghia stephanieae | reverse complement strand
CTTTAGTCTCGACACTTAATCTCAAACTTAAGCTTTTTTTGTAAACAAATCTGATGTTTCTAGTTTGTTATTTTTTCCCTGATTCTTTGTAGTGTTATGTCTATTGTCTCCAAACATTAATCCCTGTTTATGGGATTTCTTTTACTTTATTGCCTTGTCATTTGTTAAAGGTTTCATCTTCTTACAGCAAGCTCTACAGAAATGGACGGAAAACTCATGCTGGTTGTTCTCAATCCTCACAATCAAAGCTTTATTAGTTTAATTTTTCTGAATTATCATTCCAAATATTGCTTCCCTTCTTATCAATAAATGAATTTGCTCTCTCCTGCATTATTTTGTCCTCATCACCCTCTATTCTCTCGGAGAATAAATCTGTACGAGGGATTTCACTTGTCATTTATTTCCATTTCTTTTATGCCATCCACCATTTTTTCTTCCCATCTTGTGCATTTCGGCTGTTTATTTCTTCCACTCAACTGAAGCGTGGTGAAAGGGACCGTTCTCATGGTAATATCAACCGCAGTGGCCAGGATAGAGATCGCAGTCGACGGGATTCAGGTAAATTCTTCCATACACGTCCATTCTTCTTTCTTTCTGGCCATTCTCTGGTTAAGATGCCTTTGAAACTCTTTGGAATCTTAACATTTGACTTTATTTTTTATTTTTTAAATTCAGAGAGAACTGTTTCGGTAAACTTCAACCAATTGAAATCATTCTTTCGTTTCTTCTGTGTACTTGTTTGCATATTATTGCCTCGGTTGTATTTTCTTTACATTATAATAGACTGATTCTGATTCATTCTGTAAGTTAACCGAAACTCTCTCTCTCTCCCTCTCTCTCATTCTGTATCCATCTCTTTATTATTTGATTATGAAGCAGTCTTTTGGTTCACCTGCTTCTAATGCTGTATCTTCATACTTTACCACTTTTATCTCCATTTATTCTCTTGTTCTTCGTGAATCTAAAAAAAAGTCTGTTGTTCATTTGTGTTCTGACATTTGTCTTATAGAAATAGATGGGAAGAGGCGGTCACCTGTTTGTCCAACTGTTTTTGTTTCATTATTTACAATGAGAAATATAGACTGACTGTTCGAGTCAGATTTCACATGTAAGACTTTGTGGGTCGTGACTTTGACGACCATTTCAGCATTTGCTTTCTGGTGTCTCTTAAAGATTACCAGTCAATATTTTCCTTGGATTATTGATATTATTATTATTATTATTATTATTATTATTATTATTATTATTATTATTATTATTATTATTATTATTATTATTATTATTATTATTATTTTTATTATTATTATTATTATTATTATTATTATTATTATTATTATTATTATTATTATTATTATTATTATTATTATCATCATTATTGTTATTGTTATTTTTATTTTTATTATTATCATCATCATTATCATTATTATTATTATTATTATTATTATTATTATTATATTATTATTATTATTATTATTATTATTATTATTATTATTATTATTATTATTATTATTATTATTATCATTAGTATTAGTATTTATATTTTTTAAAGTCTATTTGATTTTATGTTTCATTGATTCATTATAATTTATATTTTCTCTTCAAATGTTGTTTTTGTTTTTATTTGGTCACATGATGAGCTTTGAGGTGTAATATAATTAGAAACCAATAGCAATATTATATCTCATCTGAGCACGGTTTGTTTTTAAAATACGTACTTGTTTTCATTGTACTATAATGCAATGGGAAATAAAAGTGTCATTGGAAAAGAGGAAAGAACGGTTGGTTTTAAGTCTGAACGTTTCATGACACAAGACCGTAGGGCTAGAGCTCAGCTGGTCACTGGTTTTGGATAAGTAAGTAAGTCTGAACGTTTCATGACGCAAGACTGTAGGGCTAGACCTCAGCTGGTCACTGGTTTTGGATAAATAAGTAAGTAAGTCTGAACGTTTCATGACACAAGACCATAGGGCTAGACCTCAGCTGGTCACTGGTTTTGGATAAGTAAGTCTGAACATTTCATGACACAAGACCGTAGGGCTAGACCTCAGCTGGTCACTGGTTTGGAAAAGTAAGTAAGTCTGAACGTTTCACAACACAAGACCGTAGGGCTAGACCTCAGCTGGTCACTGGTTTGGAAAAGTAAGTAAGTCTGAACGTTTCACAACACAAGACCGTAGGGCTAGACCTCAGCTGGTCACTGGTTTGGATAAGTAAGTAAGTCTGAACGTTTCATGACACAAGACCATAGGGCTAGAGCTCAGCTGGTCACTGGTTTGGATAAGTAAGTAAGTCTGAACGTTTCATGACACAAGACCATAGGGCTAGACCTCAGCTGGTCACTGGTTTGGAAAAGTAAGTCTGAACGTTTCACAACACAAGACCGTAGGGCTAGACCTCAGCTGGTCACTGGTTTGGATAAGTAAGTAAGTCTGAACGTTTCACAACACAAGACCGTAGGGCTAGACCTCAGCTGGTCACTGGTTTGGATAAGTAAGTAAGT
>NC_088368.1:45898769-45900905 GCF_034508935.2 Berghia stephanieae | reverse complement strand
GGCATTTTGACGTTTTTTTTTTTTTTTCGGTTCAGGTTATAACTTTACGAAGGCCACGGTGAGACCCGTCGCCTAGGCATTCCACGACGGAATATCAAAAATCCATCAAACAAGATGTCTGATGTCAACAGGAATCACCCATGTTGTCAGAGTGAGCAAACTGGGGGATATTAAATTAATCTTACTCAAGGAAACAAAAACGAATGTGCCTGAAGCGGGGCTCGAACCCGGGACCTTCCGTGTCACAATGCAATGCCTTAACCACTCGGCCACAACTACTACTGCTACTACTACTACTATACACTACTACTACTACTACTACTACTACTACTACTATACTATTATTATTATTATTATTATTACTACTACTACTACTACTACTATTACTACTACAACTATCTACTACTACTACTACTACAACTCTACTACTACACTACTACTACTACTACTACTACTATTTTTTATTATTAATACCATACTCTACATACTCTACTACTACTACTACTACTACTACACTACTACTACTACTATATTATTTTTATTATTATTATTAATTATTATTATTATTACTACTACTATTACTACTACTACTACTACTACTACTACTATACTACTATACTACAATACTACTACTACTACTACACTTTATTATTATATTACTACTACTACTACTACTACTACTACTACTACTACTACTACTACTACTACTACATCACCACCCCCACCACAACCACAACCACCAAGGTGACACCCGCAGACTCCTATTAATACTTCGAATTTAAGTAAAATACTGACAACATCCGCCAGCCAGATATAACGTATCAACGCACAAAACTGTGTGTAACCTTGAACGTATAAAATCGGATTGATAGAAATTAGTGAGAGCTAAAAATTGGTTAAGTTAAAAATGGATGTCTAAAAAGTTGTCAAAATCCAATAATAAAGAGCTTAGTGACGTCAATAACATTCCATCTATAATTCCCACACTCTGAAAAAAAAATACATTTGTAAAATTTGGTCCTAAAACTCGTCCTTTTAATTATTAAAACACGGAATGAACCACGACAGACGAATGAGATAAAGTGGTAGTCGCGTTGTTTTTGTTTATTCATCTTAACAACGCCACTACCACATCATCTAATTCGTCTGTCGTGTTTCATTCCGCCTGTTTTGTTGATAAAGAGGAAACCCGAAACGTCCATTTTATCCGTTTTCGTATTTTAAATTGAAGCTTACATTCAATTTCACATTCTGGGTGTGGATCCTTTCCTCCCATAGTGGGCAGGGAGGTAAATTCTTTGTCTTCTATCCCCCCATGTCTGTTTTCCAACATGCTTTCTGTCTTTGTCTTGGAATGAGATTACTTGGTTTTGTCCTGGCCCTGGGCCGGATACCCTGGCTGAGAGGGAAACAGTCAAATGTTTCATTAGTTTTGGGAGATGATTTTTCATTGTAAATTATCTCTCTGTTATGCACTGTATTATGTTTTGTTTATGTATTATATATGATTTGTGAATATTTGAGTGTATTCCTCTTAGTGGGTACCGACCTGTGCTTGTGTCTGGATGAGACATTTAGGTGTTCTCAAACTAAGTACACTGATAGTGTGCTCTTCTTGGAATCTACATCTGTTCCCTATTTGAACCAATTCCCCTTTGTCTTACCTTTTCTTTTGTGCTTTAATTGTAATTCTAGAACTTTTTACTATCCCAGTTTCTTCCTTTTTACTGGCGCTGACATGACCTTAATGTGTTGCAAGCGCCGTAAAACCCTTAAAAACAAAAACAGCGAACAATTTCACATTGTTATTTATTTCTTCCAGATTCGAACAGCAACTTCTACATTTCTTTTACAGCATTATATAGTGCAATACCCACAAAACGTGCTCAATGAGCTGTACAAGGGACCCTTACCCAACAGTAACACTTAAACACGTAGGTCGAGACACGACGCCTGTTAGGCGATATTACAATTATTTTTTTTGTTTTTTTTTTTTTTGCGGATAGAAACAAATCCGTTAACGGCCAGGTACTCATTTTGCGCCTGAGTACGGTGAGATAATGTGGGTAAAGAGCCTTTCTCAAGGACTCATTCATCTGCTGCTCAGGGCGGGCGTCGAACCCGATCCACTAGACC
>NC_088368.1:45886269-45891269 GCF_034508935.2 Berghia stephanieae | reverse complement strand
GTTATCATGGTGATGATTGTGGTGGTGGTGGTGGTGGTGATGATAGTTATCATGGTGATGATTGTGGTGGTGGTGGTGGTGGTGGTGGTGGTGATGGTGGTAGTGGTGGTGGTGGTGGTGGTGGTGGTGGTGGTGGTAGTAGAGGTTGTACGTGGTAGTGGTGAAAGTGATGATAGTGGTAGTGGTGGTGGTGGTGGTGGTGGTGGTGGTGATGGCAATGATGGTGGTGGTGGTGGTGGTGATGATTGTTATGATGGTGATGGTGGTGGTAGTGGTGGTGGTGATGATTGTTATGATGGTGATGGTGGTGGTAGTGGTGGTGGTGATAGCAATGATGGTGATGGTGGTGTTGGTGATAGTGACGATGGTGGTGGTAGTGGTGGTTGTGATAGTGATGATGATGGTGATGTTGGTGGTAGTGATGGTCATGGTGGTGATAGTGGTGATGGTGTTGGAAGTGATGGCCGTGATGGTGATGGTGGTTGTGGTGGTGGTGGTGGTGGTGGTGGTGGTGGTGATGGTGATGGTGGTGATGGTGATAGTAATGGTGGTTGTGGTGGTGATGGTGATAGTGATGGTGGTGTTGGTATTGATTCTGAAGTGTCCAGCCAAGCTGGAGATGAGAGATGGGACCGTGGTCAAAATAGACTGGACGCCTGAGTCGAGTGGGTACTGGTGGAAAAAGCAAGATCAATTTACATGACACTGATAGACTGAAATAGAAGCATCCATTTCATTCACAAAGACAGTTCAAATAGCATCCATTTCATTCACAAAGACAGTTCAAATGACATCAATTTCATTCACAAACACAGTTCAAATGACATCAATTTCATTCACAAATACAGTTCAAATGACATCAATTTCATTCACAAATACAGTTCAAATGACATCAATTTCATTCACAAAGACAGTTCAAATAGCATCAATTTCATTCACAAATATAGTTCAAATAGCATCAATTTCATTCACAAATATAGTTCAAATAGCATCCATTTCATTCACAAAGACAGTTCAAATAGCATCAATTTCATTCACAAATATAGTTCAAATAGCATCAATTTCATTCACAAATATAGTTCAAATGACATCAATTTCATTCACAAATATAGTTCAAATAGCATCAATTTCATTCACAAATACAGTTCAAATGACATCAATTTCATTCACAAATACAGTTCAAATAGCATCAATTTCATTCACAAAGACAGTTCAAATAGCATCCATTTCATTCACAAAGACAGTTCAAATGACATCAATTTCATTCACAAATACAGTTCAAATAGCATCCATTTCATTCACAAATACAGTTCAAATGACATCAATTTCATTCACAAAGACAGTTCAAATGACATCAATTTCATTCACAAATACAGTTCAAATGACATCAATTTCATTTCACAAAGACAGTTCAAATAGCATCAATTTCATTCACAAAGACAGTTCAAATGACATCAATTTCATTCACAAATACAGTTCAAATGACATCAATTTCATTCACAAAGACAGTTCAAATAGCATCCATTTCATTCACAAAGACATTCAAATGACATCAATTTCATTCACAAATACATTCAAATGACATCAATTTCATTCACAAAGACAGTTCAAATAGCATTAATTTCATTCACAAATATAGTTCAAATGACATCAATTTTATTCACAAACACAGTTCAAATAGCATCAATTTCATTCACAAATACAGTTCAAATAGCATCCATTTCATTCACAAAGACAGTTCAAATAGCATCAATTTCATTCACAAAGACAGTTCAAATAGCATCAATTTCATTCACAAAGACAGTTCAAATAGCATCAATTTCATTCACAAAGACAGTTCAAATAGCATCAATTTCATTCACAAACACAGTTCAAATGACATCAATTTCATTCACAAATACAGTTCAAATGACATCAATTTCATTCACAAAGAGAAATCAAACGGCGACAATAATTTTTCTTTATTAATTATATTGAAGTTTACTTTCTTCCCTCGCCCCCCTCTCTATCTCTCTCTCTCTCTCTCTCTCTCTCTCTCTCTCTCTCTGTCTCTGTGGGTGTGTGTGTGTGTGACTATCTCTCTTTCTCTCACTCTCTCTCTCATATATATATATATATAATATATTTATATATATATATATATATAATATATATACATACATATACGTATACCCATCCATTCTCTAACCACACTCATTACTGCTTGATTTCTTAAAAGACGAGAACCCGTACCATACCGACCCGGCATTTCGATGTAAATATGATAATGATATATTATCAGAGAGGGGGTTCGAACCCTCGTACCAAGCTTCTGATTTCTAACGCCAACACTTCATACACTACACCATCTCTGTGGAAAGTCAGAGACACAGAACAAAAGAAGCATCATGACTTTATCAAAACAAAAATTAAAAACAAACAAACAATAAAAATAACAATCCACTTTCAATTAAAAACAAAACTAAAAATAAAAACAAAAGAGAGGAACGGTGTAGGGAACGGGGGGGGGGGGGGGGGGGGGGGGGGGGTGACTCGTATCGTATGAAGTACAAAATATACTCAAATTCCTTCTCCCACTCACTCTCAACTTAATAATATTATGTGTATACAATACACATCACACAAAGAACATGCATGAAAACACTCTCACACATAAGCTAAACACACACATGCACACACACACACACACACATACACACCACAAACACATAAAATAAACGCACGCATACCAATATAAGAACTCTAAAATGTAACTGGATTGTAATCTCTCTCTCTCTCTCTCTCTCTCTCTCTCTCTCTCTCTCTCTCTCGATCGACATAATATTATTATTATTATACCTACCTCACTCCTTCTCTCACTCTTTGAGACCCTCGCCAGACGAGTTTCCCACGGTCCGGAGCTTGTGAATAGACCCTCTTGCCAAGTTATGCCAGTTTCCGCTGTCGTCCAATCAAACAGCTTGTAACAGGAACTCCGCATGTGAACTGTGCTGTGATTGGTTGGAATGCGGGTTGAGGCATGTAGGGACCTCGATTATCTCTGTGGGAAAACTAGTCAGGATCGATACTCGATTAACGACAACCATTACAATGCCAAACAATCGCAAAACACTTTTCGTATTTTGGCCAGGAAAATGGTAATTTATGTTTCGAATAAATAAAAACATTTATAACTTGCCAAAAAAAGGGATATCTCGGGTTTAAACATTTGTTTCGCAAGTTATGAAGTTAATCATTAAGCGATTTATGAAGTAAAATATTTTATGGCCAAAATGTGAAAAAAAAAATTTTTTTGGCCAAAATGTAAAAATGAACAGTTTTCTGGTTGAAGTGTAAAAAGGCGTTATGTCCCAATGCGACACTGAAAATGCCTTACTCGGAAAAAAAAGTAGTAAAAAAAAAATATTTTAAAATTTTGGCCAGAAAACTAACTTGTCCTTCAAATATCGATCGATTTCTCAAAAATTCTCAAACCTGATGCATCGTGAAGTCCCAGGTTTGAGAGGCGTTTTTTGTTTGTTTTCAAGATGTGGGTCATTGTAATT
Source organism: Berghia stephanieae (assembly GCF_034508935.2). Classification (NCBI taxonomy): domain Eukaryota; kingdom Metazoa; phylum Mollusca; class Gastropoda; order Nudibranchia; family Aeolidiidae; genus Berghia; species Berghia stephanieae. The sequence goes on along the minus strand of NC_088368.1, from coordinate 45,887,724 downwards.
TGTCGATATTTAAACGACCAATTTTCTAGCCAATTTTTTTTTTTTAAAGTTTTTTTTTACAATTTTATTTATTTATATGTTTATATATTTATTTTTTAGAGTATAGCAGTGTCCAGACTGCCTGTTTATATTCAATCCTCATTTTTGTGTGGCTATGTGGTCTTGTGGTATGACATTCGCTTTCGGATCTGATGGTCCTTAGTTCGAGCCTCGCTCGGCGCATAGTTGAGTCCATGGAAAAGAGCTCTTTACTCACATTCTCTCACCGTACTCAGGTACGTGTAAAATGAGTACCTGGCCGTTAACAGCGTTGTCTCTGTCGGGGAAAAAATTGTGATATTATCGTCTAACAGGCGTCATGTTTCGTTCTACATTGTTACATGTTGCTGTTGGCCTGAGACCCCTTGTAAAGCGCTTTGAGCATATTGAGTGGATATCGCGCTATAGATAGTTTGCGCTTGGCTAAGAAGCTCATAACATTGCCATCCGGAAGTATAACGGACCAACACACAAAACTGTGTGTATCCGTGAACGTTTATAGTCGGGTTAATACAGTACAGTGAGCATTACTCATAAATGCGGAAGGCAAAAAACAATAACAAAGACCCGAGTGACGTCATCTTCGAACTATCTATAGATAGAATGAAGTTGGCGTCAATCGAGCCTTTGTTATTGTTATTTGCCATCCGCGTTTATGAGTAATACTCACCGAACTGTATTAATCCGACTATAAACGTTCATAGATACACACAGTTTTGTGTGTTGGTCCGTTATACTTCCGGATGGCAATGTTATGAGCTTCTTAGCCAAGCGCATACTATCTATAGATATAATGCGCTTGGCCAAGGAGTTCACAACATTGCCATCCGGAAGTATAACGGACCAACACACAAACTCTGTGTAACCATGAACTTTTATAGTCTGGTTAATACAGTTTAGTGAAAACAACTCACAAACGCGGATGGCAAAAACAATAACAAAGGCCTGAGTGACGTCATCTTCGATCTATCTATATAAAAGCTGAAGTTTGTGTTTTTGTCCCATTGTTGTCGTAATTATTGATAGGATCGCCTGTCAAGTCTGGTGACGGATTAGGCCTCGCTAGTCCCACGAGGATTACAGCTTTGAATGCTTGGCTCTCACAAGAAATGAATTTATTTAAAAGAAAATTTAATTGAGCTTTATATAGCGCAATATCCACTAAATGTGCTCAAAGCGCTTTACAAGGGGTCCCTGGTCAACAGCAACATTTAACATGTAGGACGGGACATGACGCCCGTTAGGCGTTATTACAATTATTCGGACAAAGACAATGCTGTTAGCGGCCAGGTACTCATTTTACACCTGAGTGTGGTGAGAGAATGTGAGTAAAGAGCTTGTTTCCATGGACTCAACTATGCGCCGAGCGCGAGGCTCGAACCCAGGACCTTCCGATCCGAAAGCGAGTGTCATACC
>NC_088368.1:45851994-45874494 GCF_034508935.2 Berghia stephanieae | reverse complement strand
CGTTTTATCCAATGTATCCACGTTTTATCCAATGTATCTACGTTTTATCCAATGTATCCACGTTTTTATCCAATGTATCCACGTTTTTTATCCAATGTATCTACGTTTTATCCATGTATCCACGTTTTTATCCAATGTATCCACGTTTTTATCCAATGTATCCACGTTGTTTGTTATCCAATGTATCCACGTTTTTATCCTATCCACGTTGTTATCCAATGTATCCACGTTGTTATCCAATGTATCCACGTTGTTATCCAATGTATCCACGTTGTTATCCAATGTATCCACGTTGTTTGTTATCCAATGTATCCACGTTGTTACCCACTGTATCCACGTTGTTTGTTATCCAATGTATCCACTTTGTTATCCAATGTTTCCACGTTTTTATCCAATGTATCCACGTTTTAATCCAATGTATCCACGTTGTTTGTTATCCAATGTATCCACGTTTTAATCCAATGTATCCACGTTGTTATCCAATGTATCCACGTTGTTATCCAATGTATCCACGTTGTTATCCAATGTATCCACGTTGTTACCCAATGTATCCACATTGTTTGTTATCCAATGTATCCACGTTGTTATCCAATGTATCCACGTTTTTATCCAATGTATCCACGTTCTTTGTTATCCAATGTATCCACGTTGTTATCCAATGTATCCACGTTGTTATCCAATGTATCCACGTTTTTATCCAATGTATCCACGTTTTTTATCCAATGTATCCACGTTTTTAATCCAATGTATCCACGTTTTAATCCAATGTATCCACGTTGTTTGTTATCCAATGTATCCACGTTGTTATCCAATGTATCCACGTTTTTATCCAATGTATCCACGTTGTTATCCAATGTATCCACGTTTTAATCCAATGTATCCACGTTTTTATCCAATGTATCCACGTTTTAATCCAATGTATCCACGTTGTTTGTTATCCAATGTATCCACGTTTTAATCCAATGTATCCACGTCGTTTGTTATCCAATGTATCCACGTTTTTATCCAATGTATCCACGTTTTATCCAATGTATCCACGTTTTTATCCAATGTATCCACGTTGTTATCCAATGTATCCACGTTTTATCCAATGTATCCACGTTGTTATCCAATGTATCCACGTTGTTATCCAATGTATCCACGTTGTTTGTTATCCAATGTATCCACGTTGTTATCTAATGTATCCACGTTTTTATCCAATGTATCCACGTTGTTTGTTATCCAATGTATCCACGTTGTTATCCAATGTATCCACGTTGTTATCCAATGTATCCACGTTGTTTGTTATCCAATGTATCCACGTTGTTATCCAATGTATCCACGTTTTTATCCAATGTATCCACGTTTTTATCCAATGTATCCACGTTTTTATCCAATGTATCCACGTTGTTTGTTATCCAATGTATCCACGTTTTTATCCAATGTATCCACGTTTTTATCCAATGTATCCACGTTTTTATCCAATGTATCCACGTTTTTATCCAATGTATCCACGTTTTTATCCAATGTATCCACGTTTTAATCCAATGTATCCACGTTGTTATCCAATGTATCCACGTTGTTATCCAATGTATCCACGTTGTTATCCAATGTATCCACGTTTTTATCCAATGTATCCACGTTTTTATCCAATGTATCCACGACAATATTCACCAGTGAACTGATGTATTATGGAAATACTCGTATTTTAAAAAAATTTGGTCAGAAAACTCGTCCTTCAAATATTGATCGATGTAACCCTCTCCCTCATTCTACATGTCACGTGACCGATGGAATTTAATGGCCTTGATTTGTTGAGTCCTTGAAAAAGGTTCTTTACTCACATTCTCTCACCGTACGCATGTGTTAAATGAGTACCTGGCCGATAACAGCGTTGTCTCTGTCGGAAAAATATTGTAATATCGCCTAACATGCATCATCTCTCGTTCTACGACATGTTCCATGTTGCTGTTGGTCTGGGACCCCTTGTAAAGCGTTTGGAGCACGTTAAGTGGATATTGCTCTATATGAAATCTCAATTTCTTTTTATTTGTTTTTGTATTGGGTCGTTCTTTTTGTTGTTGATGTTGTTTGTTTGTTTTTCTTTGGGGGGGGGGGGGGGGGGGGGGGGGGAATTGTATTTATTCATTTATTTTTTATCTAATTTATTTATGTCCCTATTTTAAAAAATACCATTTTTAAAAATGTTATTTATTTTTTTTTTTCAGAGAATGTTATTTTTCTCATCCACAAGGAGAAGCCGCGGGCCTTTTTTCATGGCAGGCGGCCCACATTCCTGTAGTCCTGTATTCCGACACGGTTTATATATTATACATTTAATAGCTGCTTCTGCTGCTGCTACTACTATACTACGCCCTATCAAGAAACAGAACTGCCCTCCCAATCCCAATTAACTCACTCAGTCCTAAAGACTTTTGCTCCTTTTCAAAATTGGAAGAAAAAGTATTAAAAATGATAATCTACATAGATAGTTTTATTCAACTATCATTAACATGCAATTACTAAAAACATTAGGTTTGATACTACGCCTATAATTTGTCTCATAAAAATGTCATATATAGGCATGGGGTAAAAGTAACTCGGGTAAACTACGGATATAGTCGGTGTTAGGGTTGGTAAACTACGGATAAAGTCGGTGTTAGGGTTGGTAAACTACGGATAGAGTCGGTGTAAGGGTTGGTAAACTACGGAGAGAGTCGGTGTTAGGGTTGGTAAACTGACGGATATAGTCGGTGTTAGGGTTGGTAAACTACGGATAGAGTCGGTGTTAGGGTTGGTAAACTACGGATAGAGTCGGTGTTAGGGTTGGTAAACTACGGAGAGAGTCGGTGTTAGGGTTGAGTGGGTTAAGAAAGGGATTGTTGACTTTGAAAACGACACGTCTTCAATCAAAGCTATTGGGCTGGTTGGTTGGTTGGCGTAGTAAATGGGGTGGTTGGTGTAGTAGCCATTGGGCTGGTTGGTTGGTTGGTGTGGTAAATGGGGTGGTTGGTGTAGTAAATGGGGTGGTTGGCGTAGTAAATGGAGTGGTTGGTGTAGTAAATGGGGTGGTTGGCGTAGTAAATGGGGTGGTTGGTGTAGTAGCTATTGGGTTGGTTGGTTGGTTGGTGTAGTAAATGGGGTGGTTGGTGTAGTAGCTATTGGGTTGGTTGGTTGGTTGGTTGTGGGTGTGGTAGTATATTGGGGTGGTTGGTTGTAGTACTTTTGGGTATGGTTGGTTGGTGTAGTAAATGGGGTGGTTGGTGTAGTAACTATTGGGTTGGTTGGTTGGTTGGCGTAGTAAATGGGGTGGTTGGTGTAGTAGCTATTGGGTTGGTTGGTTGATTGGTTGGCGTAGTAAATGGGGTGGTTGGTGTAGTAGCTATTGGGTTGGTTGGTTGGTTGGTTGGCGTAGTAAATGGGGTGGTTGGTGTAGTAGCTATTGGGCTGGTTGGTTGGTTGGTTGGTGTAGTAAATGGGGTGGTTGGTGTAGTAGCTATTGGGTTGGTTGGGTTGGTTGGCGTAGTAAATGGGGGTGGTTGGGTTGGTAGTAACTATTGGGTTGGTGGTTTAGTTGGTTGGCGTAGTAAATGGGGTGGTTGGTGTAGTAGCTATTGGGTTGGTTGGTTGTTGGTTGGCGTAGTAAATGGGGTGGTTGGTGTAGTAGCTATTGGGTTGGTTGGTTGGTTGTATGGGTGGTTGGTGTAGTAATATGGGGGTTGGTTGGTTGTCGTAGTAAATGGGTGGTTGGTGTAGCTATTGGTTGGTTGGTTGGTTGGTAGTAAATGGGGTGGTTGGTGTAGTAGCTATTGGGCTGGTTGGTTGGTTGGCGTAGTAAATGGGGTGGTTGGTGTAGTAGCTATTGGTTGGTTGGTTGTTGGGTAGTAATGGGTGTTGTGAGTACTATTGGTTGGTTGGTTGGGTTTGGGGTAGTAAATGGGGTGGTTGGTGTAGTAGCTATTGGGTTGGTTGGTTGGTTGGGTAGTAAATGGGGTGGTTGGTGTAGTAACTATTGGGTTGGTTGGTTGGTTGGCGTAGTAAATGGGGTGGTTGGTGTAGTAGCTATTGGGTTGGTTGGTTGGTTGGCGTAGTAAATGGGTGGTTGGTGTAGTAGCTATTGGTTGTTGTTGGTTGGCGTATAATGGGTGGTTGGATTTGGGTTGGTTGGTTCGTGGTAAATGGGGTGGTTGGTGTAGTAGCTATTGGGTTGGTTGGTTGGTTGGCGTAGTAAATGGGGTGGTTGGTGTAGTAGCTATTGGTGGGTTGGTTGGTTGGTAAATGGTGTTGGCGTAGTAAATGGGTGGTTGGTTGGTTGGTGTAGTATGGTGTTGGTGTGTTTGGGTTGGTTGGTTGGTTGGCGTGAGTAAATGGGGTGGTTGGTGTAGTCGCTATTGGGGTGGTTGGTTGGTTGGCGTAGTAAATGGGGTGGTTGGTGTAGTAACTATTGGGTTGGTTGGTTGGTTGGCGTAGTAAATGGGGTGGTTGGTGTAGTAGCTATTGGGTTGGATTGTTGGTTGGTGTGGTAAATGGGGTGGTTGGTGTAGTAGCTATTGGGTTGGTTGGTTGGTTGGTGTAGTAAATGGGGTGGTTGGTGTAGTAGCTATTGGGTTGGTTGGTTGGTTGGCGTGGTAAATGGGGTGGTTGGTGTAGTAGCTATTGGGTTGGTTGGTTGGTTGGCGTAGTGAATGTTTGGGTGGTTGGTGTTGGTAGTTTGGGTTGGTTGGTTGGTTGGTGTGGTAAATGGGGTGGTTGGTGTAGTAGCTATTGGGTTGGTTGGTTGGTTGGCGTAGTAAATGGGGTGGTTGGTGTAGTAGCTATTGGGTTGGTTGGTTGGTTGGCGTAGTAAATGGGGTGGTTGGTGTAGTAGCTATTGGGCTGGTTGGTTGGTTGGCGTGGTAAATGGGGTAGGTGGTGTGTTGTTGGCTAGTAAATGGTGGTTGGTGGTCATGGTGTTTGGTTGGGTGTAATGGGTGGTGGTAGTAATTGGGGGGGTGAGGTTGGTGAAGTAGCTATTGGGCTGGTTGGTTGGTTGGCGTAGTAAATGGGGTGGTTGGTTGGTTGGCGTAGTAAATGGGGTGGTTGGTGTAGTCGCTATTGTGTTGGTTGGTTGGTTGGTGTGGTAAATGGGGTGGTTGGTGTAGTCGCTATTGGGTTGGTTGGTTGGTTGGCGTAGTAAATGGGGTGGTTGGTGTAGTCGCTATTGGGTAGGTTGGTTGGTGTGGTAAATGGGGGGGTTGGTGTAGTCGCTATTGGGGTGGTTGGTTGGTTGGCGTAGTAAATGGGGTGGTTGGTGTAGTAGCTATTGGGTTGGTTGGTTGGTTGGCGTAGTAAATGGGGTGGTTGGTGTAGTAGCTATTGGGTTGGTTGGTTGGTTGGCGTAGTAAATGGGTGGTTGGTGTAGTAGCTATTGGGTTGGTTGGTTGGTTGGCGTAGTAATGGGGTGGTTGGTGTAGTAGCTATTGGGTTGGTTGGTTGTGGTTGGTGTAGTAAATGGGGTGGTTGGTGTAGTAGCTATTGGGTTGGTTGGTTGGTTGGCGTAGTAAATGGGGTGGTTGGTGTAGTAGCTATTGGGTTGGTTGGTTGGTTGGCGTAGTAAATGGGGTGGTTGGTGTAGTAGCTATTGGGTTGGTTGTTGTATGGTTGGCGTGAGTAGATTGGGTGGTGGTGTTGTAGTAGGATTGGTGCTATGGGGGTTGGTTGGTTGGTGTAGTAAATGGGGTGGTTGGTGTGGTAAATGGGGCGTGTTGTTGCTCCAAGCTTGAAGAAATAAATAATAATTGAGCTTTTATACAGTGCAATATCCACTAAACGTGCTCAAAGCGCTTTACAAGGGGTCCCAGGCCAAGAGCAACATTTAACATGTAGGACAGGACATGAAAGCGAGTGTCCTATCACTAGACCACATAGCCGCACATAATAATAAATAACAAAGTGAAATTGATTGAATGTAAGCTACAATTTAATAATAATATTATACGAAAACAGATAAAATGGACGTTTCGGGGGATTTCCCTTTATCAGCAAAACAGGATGAATGAAACACTACAAACATCTGTAATGTTAAATTCATCCCTGTTTCGTTGATAAAGGGGAAACCCGAAACGGCCATTTTTACACCCTGGGTGCGATGAGAGAATGTGAGTAAAGAGCCTTTTTCCAAAGGCTGAACTCTGAACGCTCAAAGCGTGACTCGAACTCTGGACCTTCCAATCCGAAGGCGAGTAGAGGCAAACCACAAAACCACATTAGCACATTTCAGTCTTAAAAGTCCGGTTAAGGGAGAGAGAGAAAATAAAATAGTGGCTCACGGGCGTGCGGCTATGTGGCCTAGTGGTACGACACCTGCTTTCGGACAGGAAGGTCCTGGGTTCGAGCTTCGCTCGGCGCATATTTGAGCTCTTGGAAAAGACTCTTTACTCACTTTCTCTCACCGTATTCAGGTGTAAAATGAGTACCTGGCCGTTAACAGCGTTGTCTCTGTCAGAAACAAAATGTAATATCGCCTAACAGGCGTCATGTCCCGTCCTACATGTTAAGTGTTGCTGTTGACCTCGAACCCCCTTGTAAAGCGCCTTGAGCACGTTTAGTGGATATTGCGCTGTATAAATGCTCTAAGCTCTATATGTCCCGTCTTCAATGCCATTTGTTGCTTTTGACATAGCACTTCTTGTAAAGCCCCATTGAGCACACAATTTGGTGGATATCTTACAACGTAAAACGTATTTCGTCGAACTGTGTGTTGTGACGATGTTACCGGGCGGGTTCGCGACGGTGCACGAATGCGGACCTGACTTTGCTGATTGGGTCGATCGTCATAACATAGTAGTGTGATAACCATAAGAGGCTGCTGTCTCTCTCCTTACCAGTCATTTTCCGGATTTTCCCCAAAACTTCACACCCAACCTACAGATAGGATGAAGATGACGTCAGTCGAGTCTTTGTTATCGTTTTTTTTTTTTTTTTTGCCCTCTGCGTTTATGAGTAATTCTCACCAAACGGTATCAACCAGTATATAAACGTTCAAAGTTACACATAGTTTTGTGTGTTGGTCTATTATACTTCCGGATGGCAATGTTTTGAGCTTCTTAGCCAAGCGCATACTATCTGTACCCCCCCCCCCCCAAAAAAAATTAGCTCTACTAAACGAGCTCTTCAACAGTGTTAATATTATACTCGAGGTTCTATAGGGAATGAGATTAGCGGAAGAGTAGCGTCCCTTGATTGGACGTCCCCGGTGGAGAAATTATTTGTAAACAAACCAACTACAAACAACTACAAGCCAAGCGCTCCAAATACAAAATTTATTATTCATATTTCTGTACAAAAATGCATAACGTGGATTTTTGTACAGAAATATGAATAATAAATTTTGTATTCGGAGCGCTTGGCTTGTAGTTGGTTTGTTTACAAATAACTTCTCCCCCGGTGACGTCCAATCAAGGGACGCTACTCTTCCGCTAATCTCATTCCCTATAGCAAATAATATTATGATGTACAAAAGAAATAAGAAGGATAAAAATGTTGGCTGCATCAAATGTGACGATTTTCCTATGGAAAATGGTAAGGAGTGGATTAAATTGCATACTTCAGTGACCAGAAACTCCGAATTATGTTAGAGCTTCCTGACTCACACTTGATCAACCCTAGTTCCATCCCTTGGGCCATTACATGGGGCCTCCTCTCCCCCCCCCCCCCCCCCCCCTTCCGCTTCCGCCCCTCCCCGCTTATCCCGAACAAATTCCTGCGATCCGTTACGGTTTGTGTATATATTTAATGACGACCCCAATCAAACAGACCGCGGATACGTCAAACAGAATTTCGACGATGGAACCGCAAAACACTCAATCGACTAAAAAAAAAAAAGAGTTAGGGTGGGGGGTGGGGGGGGGGGGGATTCCACTAGCTCTTCAGAACGGAAATTTTCATTATTATTTTTTTTTTGAATGAGTACAATGATAACAAGTAACTCACTATGTCCGTAGATTACCCGGGTTACTTTTTATTTATTACATTTTTCAGAGACAAATTATAGGCGTAGTATCAAAGTTATCGTTTATAGTTTTTACATGTTAATGAAAGTTGAATATAAATATCTATGCACATGCTCATTTTTAATACATTTTTTTTTCCAATTAAGTAGCAAAAATATCAAGGATTGAGTGAGTTAAATTGTTTCTACGCAAAGTAGCAGTAGACACAGCTCTCCCCCTCCCTTCCCCCCTCCCCCTCCCCCCCCCCACCCCACCCCCCTCCCTGCCTCTTTTAACTCACTCAATCCTAGAGATTTTTGCTACTTTTCATAGTTGGAAAAAATGTATTAAAAATGAGCATGTACATAGATAGTTTTATTCAACTATCATTAACATGTAAAAACTTAAAACATTAGCTTTGATACTACGCCTATAATTTGTCTCAGAAAAATGTAATAAATAGGCATGGGGTAAAAGTAACCTGGGTAAACTACGGATATAGTCGGTGTTAGGGTTGAGTGAGTTAACTATGGATATAGTCGGTGTTAGGGTTGAGTGAGTTAACTACGGATATAGTCGGTGTTAGGGTTGAGTGAGTTAACTACGGATATAGTCGGTGTTAGGGTTGAGTGAGTTAACTAAGGATATAGTCGGTGTTAGGGTTGAGTGAGTTAACTACGGATATAGTCGGTGTTAGGGTTGAGTGAGTTAACTACGGATATAGTCGGTGTTAGGGTTGAGTGAGTTAACTACGGATATAGTCGGTGTTAGGGTTGAGTGAGTTAACTACGGATATAGTCGGTGTTAGGGTTGAGTGAGTTAACTACGGATATAGTCGGTGTTAGGGTTGAGTGAGTTAACCAGTTAACTGTCGACTCAATAAAGACGCGTCGTATTTAACAATAAATAATTTTGACCAGAAAACTCGTCCTTCAAATATCAATCGATTTAAACGACCCTCATCTTTGGGGAAAACACTCTCAAACTCTCAAACCTCGCCATGTCTTCATTCGGTCCCAGGTTTGAGAGATAAGGGCCATTTAAATCGATCGGTATTTGAAGGTCGTATTTTATGGCCAAATTTTTAATTTTTAAAAAAAAATACGAGTCAACTGGTTAACTCTCTCGTTACCAATCATTTCCAGTATTTTCCCAAAAATGACGGGGTTTCCCTGGAAGAAAAATTTGATTTTTTAAACTCAAACAATCTCTGTACAAAAGAGGAAGAGAGAGAGAGAGAGAGAGAGAGAGAGAGAGAGAGAGAGAGAGAGAGAGAGAGAGAATAAGTAGGAGTGAAATATCTGTTCAATGTTATAGTTATCATTTAACGTTATAACAAGTGTAACTAAATGACAAATTGCCATATTTATGGACAATAAAGATCTATTATATTATTATTATTATTATTATTATTATTATTATTATTATTATTATTATTATTATTATTATTATTATTATTATTATTATTATTATTATTATTATTATTATTATTATATCATCATCATCATCATCATTATTATTATTATTATTATTATTATTATTATCATTATTATTATTATTATTATTATTATTATTATTATTATTATTATTATTATTATTATTATTATTATTATTATCATTATTATTATTATTGATTAAAACAAAGATCAGTGTGATGTACACTATAAATTTGAATAAGAAAGAAATGTAAATCGTGCTGTAACAAATTATGTGACGATTTTGCTGTAGGTGGCAATGAGAGGGTTAAAATAGCCAAGAAACCCCCCCCCCCTGTCGTTTGTCAGCCCTCTCGCTTATTTCAATGGTGTAGAATGAAAAAGAACAGCAAAATCAAAACATATTATTACTACGATGGGTCTATAGATAGTATGCGCTTGGCTAAGAAGCTCAAAACATTGCCATCCGGAAGTACAACGGACCAACACACAAAACTATTTGTAACCTTGAACGTTTAAAGTCAGGTTAATACAGTTTAGTGAGAAGTACTCATAAACGTGGATGGCAAAAAACAATAACAAAGACCAGAGTGACGTCATCTTCGTTCTATCTATAGAATTTTTTCAGACTCTTCTGTCCACCCGACTGTGATTTGGTAGCTGGTTCTGTTGGATCTGGCGGAAAGTACTTTGTAATGGACTAGTTTCTTATCCAAAACATTTGCTATAAACAAATGTGGCCCTTCGTCTCAAAACGGTATTATGTCGGGATGGACCAGATGCTAAAAAGTCAAATTATAGTTAAACTGGTCATAAATATGAAACGTTGGTATTTAGCACAGTAAAATATGACATTCCGTCTCCTCTATAAAGCAAGCTAATTCAACTTAAGTCTGATCATTCTTGCTACAAATTAAATTTTCAGCATCTTAGTCATCCCGAATTAATACTGTTTTGAGACGAAGGGTCACAAATAGGGATAAACTCCGGCTCGACGAGCCTAATGGCTCTGAATGAGTACTTTTAGTCTACAGTATATAGATTGAATGAAAGTGACGTCACTCGGGTCTTTGTTATTTTTTTTGCCATCCATGTTTATGACTAATTCTCACTAAACTGTATTATTCAGACTATAAACGTTTACACATAGTATTGTGTGTTGGTTCGTTATACTTCCGGATGGCAATGTTGTGAGTTCCTTAGCCAAGCGCACACTATCTATATAGATAGAATGAACTTGACGTCACTCGGATCTTTGTTATTGTTTATTGCCATCCATGTTTATGACTAATTCTCAGTAATCTGTATAGATTAGTATGCGCTTGGCTAAGAAGCTCACAACATTGCCATCCGGAAGTATAACGGGCCAACACACAAAACTGTGTGTATCCATGAACGTTTATAGTCAGGTTAATACAGTTCAGTGAGCATTACTCATAAACGCGGATGGCAAAAAACAATAACAAAGACCCGAGTGACGTCATTATAGATAGTATGCAGATGACGTCACTCAGGCCTTTATTATTGTTTTTGCCATCCGCGTTTGTGAGTTGTTCTCACTAAACTGTATTAACCAGACTATAAAAGTTCATGGTTACACAGAGTTTGTGTGTTGGTTCGTTATACTTCCGGATGGCAATGTTGTGAACTCCTTGGCCAAGCGCATTCTATCTATAGTCTGGATAATTAGTGAGAATTATTCATAAACGAGGAAGGCCAAAAGAAACCCAAAAACAACGACCTGAGTGACGTCAACTTCATTCTCTCTATTGCATATAAAAAAATAATCCCACGATTCCTCTTTGACCATGATATCAATACGCTTTCAACAGTCATGACGTCACTTCCCTCGTAATGACGCATGGTAACTTAGTAACTGGCTCTAAGCTATGGGAACAATGGCGGACGCCCTTATGAAATATTTCTCCGACGAGCATAAAAGTGTAACCAGAGGAGAAAAACATTATAAATATGATCATGTTTTGACTTTTATACATTCTGATCACATGACATGTGAAAAAGTTCTAGCCAGCATGAAGAATAAAACGTACCGATTTTCTTTGTTTAGAACCAGGATGTTCGCAGTTGCTGGGCGACGTGACATCAGACTATTGAATCCAATTTTTATCATCGGAACCAACCCAAAGAGCAATATCCATTAAACGTGCTCAAAGGGTCCCAAGCCAGCACCAACATGTAAGACAACACATGATGCCTGTTAGGCGATATAACAACTTTTTTTGCGACTGAACCAATGCTCTTTCCAGGCAGGTACTTATTTTACACCTGGATACGGTGAAAGAATGTGAGTAAAGATCCTTTTCCAAGGACTGAACTATGCGGGACTCAAACCTTTGACCGTCCTATCCGAAAGCAAGTGTCATACCACTAGACTACATTATAGCCCCATGGGTCACATTTTACTCGGTCGAAATTTGAAGTGAGAATTTTCTGGCTTGACGAAAGAACGAATGTGTTTTGTAAGAACGCGTCGCAAATCGGCCGCTCGACGGCTCTCGCTTTTCTCTCGTCTTGTGTCTTGGTTGATTTTCGTCCGTGGGAGAGTTTAATTAGAAAAACATATTATGATGTTATATACATATACATATATATATATATATATATATATATATATATATATATATATATATATATATATATATATATATGTATATATATATAATATAAAACATTTAAAGTATAGTTATGATTAACTAGTCCTTTTATCAAAAAGTTGAGCACTAGTATTTCATAGTTTTTGTTTTTATAATTTATATATATATATATAATGTTAATTTAGACACCAGATAGGTCACAAACATTACCATTTTCGACAGCGTTCTATTCTACCTACTACATTTTTTGGGTTGTTTTGGGATTGAGAATAATTATCGTCACATTCCTTCTTGTTACAAAGAGCTTCGTCATCATCAACAACAACTATGACAACAATCGCAACATTGCTACCGGACCCACTGTTACCGCAGTCCTTCACCGCCACCACCACCTTTCGTCCGACATAACATTAAAAACGATGCACACCTACGTTTTCGACAATCAACGAACGATTCAACATCGAGCTGTCTGGCTGTACCCTTGTCTATGTATTCTTTTCTCTTCCCTTTTATTTTTGAGAACCGCACCACACAGAGCGCCGACTAGCACCACCACTAAACCAACTACAATATCATCATCATCATTATTATTATTATTATGGTAGAAAGAGGTGGGAAGGGAGAAAGGGTGAAAAAAAAAAATGAAGAGAGGGACTTGCTCTGTGCCGCTCTACTCGGCTAAACCAGACGACTGGCGAATAAAGGAAGACTGACGGAGTGTGTTTTTGTCCCAAGTGCCTGGATGTTTGCTTGTCTGCTATGCCAGCGCTGGAATTTTCGCACCCGGATTTACTATTCAGAAGCGTAGGAAGGAAGGTAGTAGCAGACGAGGCAGGCTGGCCAGGCAGGAGTAGAGTTGAAGTGGGGAGTAGCACCCATGGATGATAATAATAATATTAATAATAATAGTAGTAATGTTAAATATATTATTTGCAGTCTCAAATAGAAGTCGAGCTCCATAGTCATTTCTCCACAGGCCGACAAGTTTATGTGAGTGTGTATTCTACAAATCAATTTGTATTCGGATATTTATTTAAAGCCTGTGATGTGAATAATAATAATATAATAATATTGTTGTGATTTTAGAGGCCTACCTACCACTTTACTACTAGATACGACTGTTACTGCGTTGGGATTCAGTAGCTGTAAAATTATTCGACGTTCATCTCGCCCGTCGCCTTTCACGGCCTTGTTATCAATGTAAAACGTGAGAACGAGTGGGTGTGGGAAAAAAAATACGACACATCATAGTTAGTCCGGGAAATCACAACGGGGTTAATCTCTAGTCTCAAGCTACACATCACACACACACACACACACACACACACACACACACAAGTCTGTGTGAAACGTCCTCTATTTTACACTTAGTAAGATCCGTTTCGTTTATTCATGTTGTCAGTGTAATTTGTATGGAAATTAAACGAAGTGATTAAGCATTTTGGCGTGGATTATTTCTGTGGATCTTTGTTTACGTTGTCTAAGATTCTCCGTGTAAACGGAAACGAAGTCTGAGAGTTTTGTTGTGTGGAAATCTTTGGAAGTGAAGTCTCCCGAACTCTCAGTGGCAGTGGCTGTGTTGTTTTCAAGTTAGAAAAAAAAAAATCTGAGCCCGAGTAAGATTCCAGTTCATTAATTTTGGTGATTTCTGTTTGCTTAAAAGTTGCCTCGAGGGCATTTTAAATTCTCTAAATTTTCATAAGATGGATTAGAAGACAATGTGTTCGTTTTCATATTCTCTCAGTGTTTGGATTAAGCGATGTGTTGGTGGATATTGTACATATTCGTCGTTATCTCCATAAACAATACAGTGAAAAGGTAATTTTTCTGTCGTTTGTTGTTGTTTTTAAGATATCTAGCATTATGAGAGTTCTCTCATACAAATAAAAGCGATCTCTGGGGGGGGGGGGGGGGGGGTGGAGGCCTTCCGAAAGCTCCTACATCCTAGTATTCTTTAATATATATATATATATATATATATATATATATATATATATATATATATATATATATATATATAATATAATGTTCTGGTAGTAGGGGGTTTGGGAGGGGGGAGACTTTAAAAAAAAAGTTTCCCCCCTCCCAAACCCCCTCCTAGAACATTATATACAACAAAAAAAAAAGAATACTGGGGATGTAGGAGCTTTCGGAAGGCTTTCCAAAAAAAAATAAAAAAGATCCAAATTAGCAATTTGTCTTAGCGAGCACACACCAGCGTCGTTGACATATTTTAAAAGTCTTGTCTTTTTTGTACCTAGTCATTTGCTGATCAATTCAGATAATGAAAATATCAGTGGGTTTTATTATTATTATTATTATTATTATTATTATTATTATTATTTTATTATTATTATTATTATATTATT
The DNA here is from genome assembly GCF_034508935.2 of Berghia stephanieae. NCBI lineage: Eukaryota > Metazoa > Mollusca > Gastropoda > Nudibranchia > Aeolidiidae > Berghia > Berghia stephanieae. Next base: position 45,860,125 of record NC_088368.1, on the reverse strand, counting down.
ATTTATTATTATTATTATTATTATTATTATTATTATTATTATTTATTATTATTATATTATTATTTATTAATACTATATTATATATTATTAATACTATTATTATTATTATTATTATTATTATTATTATTATTATTATTATTATTATTATTATTATTATTATTATTATTATTATTATTATTATTATTATTATTATTATTATTATTATTATTATTATTTTTTATTAATACTATTATTATATATTATTAATACTATTATTATTATTATTATTATTATTATTATTATTATTATTATTAATTATTATTATTATTATTATTATGGAAATCCTCTCAAACTAATTCATTACAACAACGTTAAATCAAGGCCATAATCCCTTCCGGTTATCAGACCTGCTTATGTATGCACACCGAGGACTTGACCCATCACCCATCGGGTCGGTCGGCCTCTTGTCAACGCTTCTAGACTTAGATAGATGGATAGAATTGACCAACCATGTTTTAGGGAGGCCTTCCGAAAGCTCCTACATCTCCAGCATTCTTGTTTTTTATAATGTTCTAGTAGTGGGTTTGGGAAGGGGGGGGGGGGGGGTTTAAAAAAGTCTCCCCCCCCCCCACTCCCAAACCCCCTACTAGAACAAGAATACTGGGGATGTAGGAGCTTTCGGAAGGCCTCCAGTGTTTTAGCTTTCGCCAACAGCTTTTGAAATTATGCACACAAAAAAAAAAAAAAATAAATTTAAAAAAATTACATTTATAACATGGCAGGTGTAAGTATTACACGTGCTTTACGAACTTAAGGTCCAAGATTTAGGCTGTTGAAGTTGTTATTTGTGTGTTTGTGTGTATGGGGGGGGGGGGGGGGGGTAGGGTAGGAGGCATTCTGACCGAGGTTGTTAGCCTCGCCAAGGTGCTGTCAACACCGTCGATATTGTGTGTATGATACTGTATTGGGTAGGCCCTCCGAAAGCTCCTACATCCCCAATATTCTTTTTAAAAAAAAATATAATGTTGTAGTAGAGGGTTTGGAAAGTCTCCCCCCCCCCCCCCCCCCCCCCAAAACCCCCTACTAGAGAGAGAGAGAGAGAGAGAGAGAGAGAGAGAGAGATAAGAGAGAGAGAGAGAAGAGAGAGAGAGAGAGAATAAGTAGGAATGAAATATCTGTTCAATGTTATAGTTATCATTTAACGTTATAACAAGTGTAACTAAATGACAAATTGCCATATTTATGGACAATAAAGATCTATTATTATTATTATTATTATTATTATTATTATTATTATTTATTATTATTATTATTATATTATTATTATTATTATTTATTATTATTATTATTATATTATTATTATTATTATTATTATTATTATTATTATTATTATTATTATTATTATTATTATTATTATTATTATTATTATTATTATTATTATTATATATATTTTAAAAAGAAGGGGATTTGGGAGCTTTCGGAAGGCCTCCCCTGTATAGATAGTATGCGCTTGGCTAAGAAGCTCATAACATTGCCATCCGGAAGTATAACGATCCAACACACAAAACTGTGTATTCATGAACGTTTATAGTCAGGTTAATACAGTTCAGTGAGAATCACTCACAAACGCGGATGGCACAATACAATAACAAAGGCTTGAGTGACGTCAACTGCATACTATCTATTGAATTCTGTAAAATACTGACCATTTCTGGCAGCAAAGCACAATGTTTTGCAACACACACTCACACACACACACACACACATACACACACACACACACTTAACTCTCTCCTTACCAGCTATTTTTTAGAATTTTCCCCGAAAATTCACACCCACCCAACACAAAAGAAAATATAGATAGAATGCGCTTGGCCAAGGAGTTCACAACATTGCCATCCGGAAGTATAACGGACCAACACACAAACTCTGTGTAACCATGAACTTTTATAGTCGGGTTAATACAGTTTAGTGAGAACAACTCACAAACGCGGATGGCAAAAACAATAACAAAGGCCTGAGTGACGTCATCTGCATACTATCTATAGGCTTTTCCTAATCAAACAAAAAAGTAACAAGTGAGCTCAACAACAACACAGTGTTTAGTATTTATAGCTGTAACCAAAGCATTTCTTTAGATTTTTTGATGTACAAGAGAAATCAGAATGAGAAAATTGTTGGTTACATCGTAACGAATGTGACGATTTTCCTATGTGTGGTAAGGAGAGGGTTAACTCACTCAACCCTAACACCGACTATATCCGTAGTTTACCCGGGTTACTTTTACCCCATGCCTATTTATTACATTTTTTGTGAGACAAATAATAGGCGTAGTATCAAAGCTAATGTTTTTAATTTTTACATGTTAATGATAGTCGAATAAAACTATTTATGTACATGCTCATTTTTAATACATTTTTTTCCAATTTTGAAAAGTAGCAAAAATCTCTAGGATTGAGTGAGTTAAGTAAATATTTTCTCTCTTATTTGTCCAAAATCAAAATCTTTCCAAGCCATTTTGGCCAGGATGTATTTCCCAACGTTCCACACAATAGGTGATGAACGTGCGATGTAAAAAAAACACAACTGGTTCCAATCTCAATGGAAGTGTAAAGCCAGTCTTCGGGAGGACTGGAGACATACCTTAAACATTTGTGTAATAGGATTCAATAGTCTGATGCCACGTCGCCCAGCAACGAGCAGCTTGGTTCTATACAAAAAAAATCGGTACTTTTTATTTTTCATGCTGGCTACAACTTTTTCACATGTCATGTGATCAGAATGTATAAAAGTCAAAACATGATAATATTTATATTGTTATTCTCCTCTGGATACACTTTTATGCACGTCGGAGAAATATCTCATAAGGGCGTCAGCCACTCTCCTGATAGTTTAGAGCCAGTTACTAAGTTACTATGCGTCATTACGAGGGAAGTGACGTCATGACTGCTGAAACCTATTAACGAAGGTCCCCCCCCCCCCAACACACACACCCACTTTTTCTGTCCTTTACCATCGCTTCCAATCCTCTCCATGTCTTTCCAGAAAGCCGAGTGCCTGCTTCTACATAAATCCTACTACTAAAATAATAGTGCCACCTTATGAGTCACACACACACTTCCAAGGAATTAGGAACCGGAAGAGTAGTAGGTTTGACATCACTACTTCTCTACCCTATTCAAAGGGAAATGAAGAAGCACAATAATTACGACATAGAGAATCATGATCGTGATTTTGTGATCCATTGATGGTATGGGTTTAAGCAAAATAGTCAACTGGTTCTGCCCGAATCTTAATCATAATAATCGCACAACACTCGCGTTTATAGTCTGATTGAGCGTAACTATTGAATACAACTCACGATTTGTTTTCTGTTGTGGCAAAAGACTGGCATTTTGACGTCATTTTTTGGTCAGTATCAGACCATAACTTTACGAAGGCCACGCTGATACTGACCAAAAAATGACGTCAAAATGCCAGTCTTTTGCCACAAAAGAAAACAAATCGTGAGTTGTATTCAATAGTTCAACCAATGAAATAACTTGTTTCATTGAGCTCTACTAAGCGGTGCAAAAACCAAATAATGACGTCGAACTGCCAGTCCTTTTGGATTTCAGTGTCAGGCTATAAGATAACGATGGCTGCGGTTCTAGTGTCAGGCTATAACATAACGATGGCTACGGTCAGTGTCAAGCTATAACATAACGATGGCTACGGTTCTAGTGTCAGGCTATAACATAACGATGGCTACGGTCAGTGTCAGGCTATAACATAACGTGCTACGGTCAGGTCAGCTATAACATAACGATGGCTACGGTCTAGTGCAGGTAAACATAACGATGGCTACGGTCAGTGTCAGGCTATAACATAACGATGGCTACGGTTCTAGTGTCAGGCTATAACATAACGATGGCTACGGTTCTAGTGTCAGGCTATAACATAACGATGGCTACGGTCAGTGTCAGGCTATAACATAACGATGGCTACGGTTCTAGTGTCAGGATATAACATAACGATGGCTACGGTTCTAGTATCAGGCTATAACATAAAGATGGCTACGGTTCTAGTGTCAGGCTATAATATAACGATGGCTACGGTCAGTGTCAGGCTATAACATAACGATGGCTACGGTTCTAGTATCAGGCTATAACATAACGATGGCTACGGTTCTAGTGTCAGGCTTATAAATAACGATGGCTACGTTCTAGTGTCAGGCTATAACATAACGATGGCTACGTTCTAGTGGCTATACAAACGAGCTAGTATAGCTATAATTTACGATGGCCACGGTTCTAGTTCAGGTATAACATAACGATGGCTACGGTTCTAGTGTCAGGCTATAACATAACGATGGCTACGTTCTAGTGTCAGGCTATAACATAACGATGGCTACGGTATCAGGCTTAACTTACAAGGCACGTTCTAGTGTCAGGCTATAACATAACGATGGCTACGGTTCTAGTGTCAGGCTATAACATAACGATGGCTACCGTTCTAGTGTCAGGCTATAACATAACGATGGCTACGGTATCAGGCTATAACTATACGAAGGCCACGGTTCTAGTGTCAGGCTATAACATAACGATGGCTACGGTATCAGGCTATAACTTTACGAAGGCCACGGTTCTAGTGTCAGGATATATTATGTGTTAACGATGGCTACGGATTGAGCGTGTAATGAGTTGTCTTGTGGTCTAAAAAACAAGTTTTAAAAAAAGAGCTGAGTGACGTCATCTTCATTCATTTCATGGATTGGATGAAGTTGACGTCACTAGGATATTTGTTATTGGCTTTAAACTGCTAGGTCGGTGATTAGTACTCAGTAAATTATCCCTACCAGACTGTACATTAAGGGAAAAAAAAAAAAGGTTAAGGTTAGGTACACATAGTGTTGTGTTTTGATCTGGCGGCAGAATTGGCGAGTGTTCATTTACATAAACTCATAACATCGATATCAAATGGTGGCGCTGCTCTGCGGCAACAGCGTGTTACACTCTGACTGACTGTGTGTGATTTTGTTTATTATTCTAAAAGCTTGGGTTTGGAAACGTCCATTTTGGGTTGTATCAGTCGTGTCGAGCTGGTAGGAAAGATCTCTCTCTCTCTCCCTCTCCCTCTCTCTCTCTCTCTCTCTCTCTCCCTCTCTCTCTGTCTCTCTCTCCCTCTCTCTCTCTTTCTCTCTCTCTCTCTATCTCCCTCTCTCTATCCATCTATCTATCTATCTATCTATCTATCTATCTATCTATCTATCTATCTATCTATCTATCTATCTATCTCCCTCTCTCTCTATCCCCCCTCTCTCTCTCTCTATCTATCTATCTCCCTTTCTCTATCTATCTATCTATCTATCTATCTATCTATCTATCTATCTATCTATCTATCTATCTCTATCTATCTATTTATCTATCTATCTATCTATCTATCTATCTATCTATCTATCTATCTATCTATCTATCTATCTATTTCTCTCTCTCTTTCTGTCTCTCTCTTTCTTTCTCTCTCTATCTTTCTCTCTCTATCTTTCTCTCTCTATCTCTCTCTATCTCTCTCTTTCTCTCTATCTCTCTCTCTCTATCTATCTATCTATCTATCTATCTATCTATCTATCTATCTATCTATCTATCTATCTCTCTCTCTCTCTAAATCTTTTCTTCTCCCTCCCTCTCTCTCTATCTATCTATCCATCCAGTCATCCATCCATCCATCCATCCATCCATCCATCTATTTATCTATCTATCTGTCTGTCTAACTGTCTGTCTGTCTGTCTGTCTCTATCTATCTATCTATCTATCTATCTATCTATCTATCTATCTATCTATCTATCTATCTTTTAATCTTGATACAATATGTACAAAGTGCTCGACGTGTATGGCGAATATTATTGTAATATTTAAATACTATCTATCTATCTATCTATCTATCTCACTCCCACCCACCCACCACCCCACCCCCCTTTCTCCCTCTTGCCTCTTTATCTCTTTCAGCCAACCTCCCCCTCCTCCCTCCCCTTCAGCCCCCTTCTCCTCTCCGTCTTTCTCACACCTACCCCTACACCTACAACACACACACACACACACACACACACACACACACACACTGCACCAAGACAACACACACAAGACACGGTAAGTGTAGTTCAGACAGCAGTAGCAGCAGTAGCAGAATCGTCGGCCTACGGGAATTCGTCTGCGTTCCCACGATGGCGGAAATCACACACACACACACACACACACACACACACACACACACACACACAGACACAGCTCGTTATCTCCCCGAAAATATCATTGTAAACTATCTCACTGACTTCTCACTTCTCCCAGGCTACTGTCTGTGTATGTATGTGTGTGTGTTTGTTTGTGTGTGTGTGTGTGTGTGTGTGTGTTCCGCATTGCATCAAAGGTCACCAGGTGCGAAAATAGATTGACCTCATTACGAACAAAACTGCTTTCATGCAGAATACAGTATGAGTCGACTTTTCCTTTCAGTATTATTTAAATAATATTATAGATAGTATGCGCTTGGCTAAGAAGCTCATAACATTGCCATCCGGAAGTATAACGGACCAACACACAAAACTGTGTGTATCCATGAACGTTTATAGTCAGGTTAACCCACTCAACCCTAACACCGACTATATCCATAGTTTACCCGGGTTACTTTTACCCCATTTCTATTTATTACAGTTTTCTGAGACAAATTATAGGCGTAGTATCAAAGCTAATGTTTAAAGTTTTTACATGTTAATGATAGTTCAATAAAACTATCTATGTACATGCTCATTTTTAATACATTTTTTTCCAATTTTGAAAAGTAGCAAAATTCTATAGGATTGAGTGTGTTAATACAGTTCAGTGAGCATTACTCATAAACGCGGATTGCAAAAAAAAAAAAAAAAAAAAAAAAACAATAACAAAGACCTGAGTGACGTCATCTATATTATTTCGTTATTAGTGCTCGCTCCATCTCCTCCCCGTTCTCCCATTTTAGTTTACTTTTTGCTCGTTTTCCCTTCCGGCCTTTCATTCTCTTCTCGTCCATTCCATTTTGATATTTTATACTTTCATCACACCGTCAGTTCTTAGTTCTCCTTTCCTCCCTCTCCGCCTCCTCCCGTCGCTCTTCCAACTCATCATCATCATCATCATCATCATCATCATCATCATTATCATCATCATCACGATCATCATCACCATCATCATCATCATCATCATCATCATCATCATCATCATCATCATCATCACCATCATCTCATCACACAATCATCATCATATATCATCATCATCCACATCATCATCATCATCAATCATCATCATCATATCATCATCATCTCCATCATCACCATCATCATCATCTCCATCATCATCATCATCATCCATCTCACCACTCACCCACACCCACCACACCAATCTCATCATTATAATCTGTCTTTCAATTCTCCGTCCCCCCCCCCCCCCTTCTCCTCATGTTGAGATCTAAATTTTCTTTCTTTAATTTCTAGCGACTTTGTCTTAAAATAAAAACTGCGCCATAATTTTACAACAGTTGTGCTTTGAACAGCTTGTTGGTTGCAATTTGTTATAAGGTTTTACGGCGCTTGCCGCATTTTATGTCATTTCAGCGCCAGTAAAAAGGAAGAAAATGGGACAATCAAAAAAAAGTTACAGCTTTACTATTAAAATCACACGAGACATGGTACCGCGAAAGGTGACCGACTCAAATCGTCGCCATCGTTATGTTATAGATAGTGTGCGCTTGGCTGAGAAGCTCATAACATTGCCATCCGGAAGTATAACGGACCAACACACAAAACTGTGTGTATCCATGAACGTTTATAGTCAGTGAGCATTACTCATAAACGCGGATGGCAAAAAACAATAACAAAGACCTGAGTGACGTCATCTGCATACTATCTATTGATAGTTTTTAGTTGACGTCACTCAGGTCTTTGTTATTGTTTTTTGCCATCCGCGTTTATGAGTAATGCTCACTGAACCGTAATAACCCGACTATAAACGTTCATGGATACATACAGTTTTGTGTGTTGGTCCGTTATACTTCCGGATGGCAATGTTATGAGCTTCTTAGCCAAGCGCATACTATCTATAGCCTGATACTGAAATTCAAAAGGACTGGCAGTTTGACGTCATTA
>NC_088368.1:45841994-45846994 GCF_034508935.2 Berghia stephanieae | reverse complement strand
TCTCATTCCCTATTGAATTTTTCTGATTTTAGTCCCGTCATATTATGGGGTGGGGTGACTAAGCCTTTATAGAATTGGACAAGTTAGATTATATTTAGTATTGTGACAGTTATTTCTTTTGATACTGGGTAGCTGCAAATAGACTACAGTCAAAACATACAAGAACAGCTGCCAACATGCACAAATGGGGGCTCCAAGAATCACCAACATGCCCAAAGTGCAACCAAGCACCACAAGATGCAAACTATAAGAAGTGAGGACCGGTTATGAGAAGTGAAGACCGGCTTCGGTCCTCCACTTTGGGACCGGTCTCCGGTTCTCAGCTAAAGGACCGTGGGACAGCGCGGCACTAATGCAAACCACCTCGTACTAGATTGCCCAGAGACAAAACTTGAAGGGGGATTTTGAAACCATCAACAAATGTGATGATGACTTCAGAACCTGGATTGATACCTTGAACATAGAAGTGTAGCCGAACGATACTACTACTACTATTTCTTTTGATTAAAAAGCAAGTTCTCTCGCAAGGTAAATAACTGCAACAAGGCCTGTGCGGCTATGTGGTCTAGTGGTATGACACTCGCTTTCGGATCGGAAGGTCCTGGGTTCGAGCCTCGCGCTCGGCGCATAGTTGAGTCCTTGGAAAAGGCTCTTTACTCACATTCTCTCACTGTACTCAGGTGTAAAATGAATACCTGGTCGTTAACAGCGTTGTCTTTGTCCGAAAGATTGTAATATCGCCTTACAGGCGTCATGTCCCATCCTACATGTTAAATGTTGCTGTTGACCAGGGACCCCTTTGTAAAGCACTTTGAGCACATTTAGTGGATATTGCGCTATATAACGCTTAATTATTTTTTAAAACTCAATTATAAGGCCTGAGAAAACTCAGAATGTTCCAAATCAACAAAGGCAAAGTCACCTCTTGAGGCAAAGTCACCCCATCTGACGGTATTTGAACAAAATCCATCTGGCCCAACACGTCCTCTCCGACCTGAGAGAGTTCATTGTTTACAGTCACGAACAAGATCTTTGTAAGCCAATGGGGTTCAACAGTCGTGACGTCACTTCCCTCGTAATGACGCATGGTAACTTAATAACTGGTTCTAAATATCGGAACAATGGCGGACGCCCTTATGAAATACTTCTCCGACGAGCATAAAAGTGTATACAGAGGAGAAAAAAACATTATAAATCTGATCGTGTTTTGACTTTTATACATTCTAATCCACAAGACATGTGAAAAAGTTCTAAGCCAGCATGAAGAATAAAGAGGACCGATTTTCTTTGTTTAGAACCAAGCTGCTGGTTGCTGGGCGGACGTGACGTCAGACTATTGAATCTTATTATGTGTCGTCACCAATCAACAAGAAAAGAGTTGAATAGGTAAACGTGGCCCGCTCATTGTTTTTGTTGAGGCTAGTGACGTATGGGGGGCGAAGTGGCCGAGTGGTTAAGGCATTGCACTGTGACCCGGAAGGACCCAGGTTCGAGCCCCGCTTCAGGCACTTTCGTTTTTTTCCTTGAGCAAGATTATTAACCCCCAATTTGCTCACTTTGGACAACATGGGTGATTCATGTTGACACCAGACATCTTGTTTGATGAGTTATCTATATTCCTTCGTGGAATGCCTCGGCGACGATATCTCACTATGACAACATGGGTGATTCCTGTTGACATCAGACATCTTGTTTGATGGGTTATCTATATTCCTTCGTGGAATGCCTCGGCGACGATATCTCACTATGACAACATGGGTGATTCCTGTTGACATCAGACATCTTGTTTGATGGGTTATCTATATTCCTTCGTGGAATGCCTCGGCGACGATATCTCACTATGACAACATGGGTGATTCCTGTTGACATCAGACATCTTGTTTGATGAGTTATCTATATTCCTTCGTGGAATGCCTCGGCGACGATATCTTATGATGTCGTGGCGGAGAAGGCACATTTTTTTAGTGATGTATGCAGACCTTCTTCTTCTTCTTCTTCTTCTCCTCCTCCTTCTCCTCCTCCTCCTCCTCCTCCTCCTCCTCTTCCTCCTTCTCCTTCTTCTTCTTTTTCTTCTTCTTCTTTTTCTTCTTTCTTCTTCCTCTTCTTCTTCTTCATCTTCTTCTTCTTCTTCTTCTTCTTCTTCTTCTTCTTCTTCTTCTTCTTCTTCTTCTTCTTCTTCTTCTTCTTCTTCTTCTTCTTCTTCTTCCTCTTCTTCTTCTTCTTCTTCTTCTTCTTCTTCTTCTTCTCTCTCTCTGTCTCTCTCTCTCTCTCTCTTTCTCTTGTGTTTTCTCTCTCTCTCTCTCTCTCTCTCTCTCTCTCTCTCTCTTTCTTTCTCTTGTGTTTTCTCTCTCTCTCTCTCTCTCTCTCTCTCTCTCTCTCTCTCTCTCTCTCTCTCTCTCTCTCTCTCAAAGGAATAACAGCAGATGTCCTTGTTGTATGGATATCTCCAGTAAACTATTTGATGTGAATATCTCTTACCCCTCTCCTTCCCACCTTCAGCTAAATCTAACCCTCTCCTTCCCACCTACAGCTAAATCTAACCCTCTCCTTCCCACCTACAGCTAAATCTAACCCTCTCCTTCCCACCTACATCTAAATCTAACCCTCTCCTTCCCACCTACAGCTAAATCTAACCCTCTCCTTCCCACCTACAGCTAAATCTAACCCTCTCCTTCCCACCTACAGCTAAATCTAACCCTCTCCTTCCCACCTACAGCTAAATCTAACCCTCTCCTTCCCACCTACAGCTAAATCTAACCCTCTCCTTCCCACCTACAGCTAAATCTAAGCCTCTCCTTCCCACCTACAGCTAAATCTAACCCTCTCCTTCCCACCTACAGCTAAATCTAACCCTCTCCTTCCCACCTACAGCTAAATCTAACCCTCTCCTTCCCACCTACAGCTAAATCTAACCCTCTCCTTCCCACCTACAGCTAAATCTAACCCTCTCCTTCCCACCTACAGCTAAATCTAACCCTCTCCTTCCCACCTACAGCTAAATCTAACCCTCTCCTTCCCACCTACATCTAAATCTAACCCTCTCCTTCCCACCTACAGCTAAATCTAACCCTCTCCTTCCCACCTACAGCTAAATCTAACCCTCTCCTTCCCACCTACATCTAAATCTAACCCTTTCCTTCCCACCTACAGCTAAATCTAACCCTCTCCTTCCCACCTACAGCTAAATCTAACCCTCTCCTTCCCACCTACAGCTAAATCTAACCCTCTCCTTCCCACCTACAGCTAAATCTAACCCTCTCCTTCCCACCTACAGCTAAATCTAACCCTCTCCTTCCCACCTACAGCTAAATCTAAGCCTCTCCTTCCCACCTACAGCTAAATCTAACCCTCTCCTTCCCACCTACAGCTAAATCTAACCCTCTCCTTCCCACCTACAGCTAAATCTAACCCTCTCCTTCCCACCTACATCTAAATCTAACCCTCTCCTTCCCACCTACAGCTAAATCTAACCCTCTCCTTCCCACCTACAGCTAAATCTAACCCTCTCCTTCCCACCTACAGCTAAATCTAACCCTCTCCTTCCCACCTACATCTAAATCTAACCCTCTCCTTCCCACCTACAGCTAAATCTAACCCTCTCCTTCCTACCTACAGCTAAATCTAACCCTCTCCTTCCCACCTACAGCTAAATCTAACCCTCTCCTTTCCACCTACAGCTAAATCTAACCCTCTCCTTCCCACCTACATCTAAATCTAACCCTCTCCTTCCCACCTACATCTAAATCTAACCCTCTCCTTCCCACCTACAGCTAAATCGTCACATTTGTTACGACACAATATACATTAAAAAAAAAATAATTCAGATTTATTTTGTACATCACAAACTTTGAAGAATGATCTTTGTTTAATTAACAAGAACATAGAGTTGTTTTGTAGAGAGCTTATTTGAGTTTAAAATATCAATTTTTCTGCTGGGTAAGCATATAGGAAAATCGTCACATTCGTTACGATACAACCAACATTTTTCTTATTCAAATTTCTTTTCTACATCATAAAATTCGAAGAAAATGAACACAGTGTGTTGTAAAGCATGTTTTCGCTAAAGAAATTATATACTGTTATTGTGTTTGAGTGATAAAACATATAATATTTTTGTGTTAGTTTGGTGTGAAGTTTTGGGGAAAATCCTAAAAATGACTGGTAAGGAGAGGGTTAAAGTATCAACTGCTTCGATATGATCATTTATGACTAAATCAAATGTTCATGAGTGCTTTAGCTGGGTGGGGTTCCTACCTCCCATAGCGGGCAGGGAGGTACATGCTGTGTCTTCTATCCCCCTATACCCGTTTTCAAATTGTTTCCTGTCGTTGTCTTGGAATGAGATTACTTGGTTTTATCCTGACCCTGGCTGGAATTCCTTGGCTGGGAGGGAAACAGTCGAATGTATAGTTGTAGTTTTGGGAGATGATTGTTTTTTCCTTGTAAATCATCTCTCTGTTATGCATTGTATTATGTTTAGTTTACATATTATATTATATGATTGGTAAACATTTGAGTGTGTTCCTCTTATTTGTGACCTGTGCTTGTGTCTGGATGAGACTTTTAGGTGATCTCAAACTAAGTACTTTGATAGTGTGCTCTTGGAATCTACATCTGATCCCTATTTGAACCAATTCCCCTTTGTCTTACCTTTTCCTTTGTGCTTTAATTGTAATTCTAGAACTTTTTACTATCCCATTTCCTTCCTTTTTTTCTGTCGCTAATATGACCTTAATGTGTTGCAAGCGCCGTAAAACCCTTAAAAACAAACAAAACAAAACAGGATTGCTTTCGGCTAGTTTGATGGATTTCGATACTCAGGTGAATGTGTTATGAGTGACGTTCTTGCTATCTCTTGGAGATCGTATATTATTTCAAAAACCACATCTAGAAAGACATATCTAAGAAATATTTTTCTTTCCCTTAAAAAAAAAAATACAACTCATTTTGGGTTGTTTTTTTTATATATATAACCTTCCAATTTTCGTTTTTGTTTTTTG
>NC_088368.1:45824494-45836994 GCF_034508935.2 Berghia stephanieae | reverse complement strand
AAAACATATATATATATATATATATATATATATATATATATATATATATAATTATATATATATATATATATATATATATATATATATATATATATGTATTAATACCGGATAGGGAGACTTTTGGTACCCTATTAGTTCATTTTACAGTACTTTACCAATAGGGAGACCAAAATCCGGTCCCCCTATTGATTTGACCTCTAGCACATTCACTTTTCTATTTTTAGTTTAAGGTTGTCAACCCCAAACCCGTCAAGGATATATAATTGTAAATCATAGTATTGAAGTTATTTGTTAAACACCACAGTAAGAAGAGTTTATGCCTAAATTTTTACGTTGGTCAATAAGGTGACCGCCTGAAAAAAGTACAATAGGGGTACCAGTGTTTTCATCGATATATTTCAATAGTGAGGCAATATATCTTTCCGAAATTTTCTCTAAAATTCTAGAGCATTATATGGATTTTTATAGTAATGAAAACCTAATATAAAAATTGTGTGAAAGTTGATGAAACTGAGGAATGAACAAGATATACGAATTATAATCTATTTTTAGAAACAGATTTATCGAATCTTGGTCCGGATTCTTATCTTGGTGACAAGAGACAAGCAAACATAGTAACTCTTTTTTTCGTGAAACGTATGTTTAGTCAATTTCGCGCATAAGAGGCACTCGGCACTCACTCACTCTGCAAGTCGGTAGTAGGTGGTTATCAGTTATCAGCTCGGCTTTAGTTCTTAGTCAAACGCTTCATCAAACCCATTATTGAGTAGCATGTTGATGCCTGATGCCAGTTGAAGCCATCTCGACGTCGTGAAATGGAGCATCTTCTGTCATAGCAGTAGAATCGTCAGATGCCGCATTTAAATCTCCATTCCAGGCGTTGCTGTTGCCATATCGATCTTCGAAATGATTTGGTCTAGACGTCAAGTTGACTGTTCTATGTCTGAAGAGATTTTAAAGTGCAATACCTAACATTTACTTGATCTACAAAAGAGTCTTTTTAAATGAACCGCTGTGTTTCTATATTTTTCAAGAACCAAGGATATCTGATAACCACTGACTACTGACTTACAAAGAGAGTGGCCGACGGACGTCCTCTCTATAGCCGCAAGTATTTTTTGTCACTTGCTGAGTTCCAAACTAGACGTCTATGGCATCGTGGGGTAAATTGATGCTGGAGGCATCATTGAAGAGACACCGAGATAATTATAAATGGTAAGTTATTGGCCATTCTTATTACATCACAGTTGATTTAAGATTTTTCAATAGGGTAGACATCACACACCGATTGATGATTGTCACTTGTCAGTCAGTCATTTGGAATGTGGAGTCAGATAATTCGGGAACTTCTGTAGACTGTAGATTCACACTAGTGAGTAAGATCTGTCGTTTACTACTAATACTACTACTACTACCACTACTACTTTTAGTTTTAGCGCTATCCAACTCAACACTTCTCGTGTTTATTTTTATTTTGGCAAAACTAGAATGGATTTTTGAAAAGAATATAAAATAATTTTAACATAAACCTGTCTTTGCATCTTGCTTTATGCATACAGTATGCCATATCACAGCCATCACAAAATCATAGTTTAATGTTGAGAATATGCTATTTCTTTTGTAACTTCAGATCAGAGAGATTTGAGCTTTAAAATCCTGAAAATGTCTTGCTGTCAATCCAGACAACCCTTTTGATGTGATCTTATTGATGTTAATGGTAAGAATGTAATTTGATGAGGAAATGAATAACATTGAGGTAACATAGTTTGCTTTTTTTTTTTTTTTTTTTTTTTGAGTCATGATGTGTAATACTATTACAGTCCACTCCGGATAATTGCAACTCATTTAATCGCAACTTTCGGTTAATCACAATATTTCCTAAGCAATGGAAATTAATTCTATATAAAAGTCACTGGTTATTGCAACAAACTTCGGTTTTTTAAAAAGTGGTAATTTCAAGAAATCAAACAGTATATCATGATTAAATTTCATCATGGATGAAATCGTGACAGGTTGAAGAATCGAGAGTGAGCAGGATTTAATGCTACAGTAGTGTGTCACACTCTGTTAGAGTCGAAAGAGGGCGGGGCTCTGCAGTATGGGTTTGTGACGTCATCGGTGGCCATTAAATAGAAGAGGGGTGGGGCTGGTCATAATCTTGACAACAGGTTATAAATGACAGTTATAAAGAGAGACTGAGCGATATCCTTTGTTTTAGGATTAACAACTGTGCATTGTGACCAATGAGTTTGGTGAGAGCTTATTGTCTCTCATTAAGGCTAATCTCTTTAACTCTGACAAATGTTGAATTGTTGAGAAAAAAGAATTGAAACTTCTTCCAATCTGAATAAGATATTCGGCTTGCTTCATAGCTGCTTTTGGTTGACAAATCTACACGGGGCTGCCATATGTTTTTGTTTCAATCAAATTGCTCTATATGTGGTTGACTAAGAATATTATTTACTGGTTTGAGTTGACAAAAATGTGTAAAATGTTGAAATAGTGGACAGGAAAAACTGAATTTCGGTTAATCCCAACATTTTCGATGATCCCAAGGTATTGCGTTATCCTAATGGACTGTACCTGAATCTTGAACGAAAAAACTATCATATGGATATGATTATAGACAGATTGGTTTCTGGAATTATATTTCCGTCCTCCCTTGCCAACTCTGAGTTCTTGAAATTTAAAGAAATAGCCAGAAGGTTTCGGACTTAATTTTCTTTTTTTTTCCAAAGGACAATAGTCATAAGGTAAATAATTTTTTAAAAAATCCTTTTACAGCATAAGATGGCATGATTTTTTGTTTAAGAGTTTAGAGAAAAAACTTGCACTTGATAGTCTTCAGCTTTTTTTTGTTGTTTTTATTTTCTATATAGACTCCAACTCAGAGCCTGAAAGTGATGCAGAACAAAGTTCCATATCACATGATTCATTTGTGGTAATGTATTGTACATTAAAATAAATCATAACATTTGTATAGCGTTTATCCACAGTTGGCACCATGCTCAAAATGCTTCACATCACCATATTTTGTGGTGGACAAACACATTTGCCACAAAAGATGAGACTGCAGTCTGTTAGGCGCAATACAATATTTCAGGACAAGGACAACACTGTTTTACACCAGTGAGATCTCCTAGTTTTTTGTTGTTAAAAATTTTTCTTTGCAGTGGACTTCGCCAACATAACACTATTTTAAACTTCCTCCCTTATATTTTGAAGTGATATTCATTGATGAGCCATTCACATTTGAAGTCGTTGTTTTTATTTGACAAAATGTGGAAAATGAATGCGTTTCAGGAAAAATTAAAATAGCTTCTGTTGGGATTATACTTTTGATCTCGCATTTTGGTCCAATTACTCTTGCATGTAAGTTTATCAACTTTTTTTGTTAACTATATTGCAGTTGCAAGGTAGGAAGTTATTGTTGCAATGACAACGTTTATATGTCCAGATCGTAGTGATATAAAAAATTGTTTTGTAGTTGTTGGTCCTGGTTAGGATTTAAAGAGTTGGTTAAATAACGGTTTACTGAAACCCTGGTTGGTGTATCTATATTTATCCAAGCACAGTTGAACATATTAAATATTAGACAATATTGTCTGCCTTTCTCAACTCTTTTTTATTATACTTGCATTATTAACCTGCTAATTGTTAGTTGGATTATTAAACAAGGCTCTTCATGTGTTATTGTTCAACATGAATAAATTGATTGATCTGTCATCTTTTCACAAAATATACAGGGTCCGGATTTTTGTTGCTGACTCCGGTCTGATTCCTTACGTACTCTGTGAGGTACCCATGCTGAGTACATCATTGTCTCTGGAACCTTAGTGCTCATTCCCAACTCCAGTGCAGACCTCATCACAACATCACAGACTGACCTCGTTGCCAGTCTGGGACCCAGGTTCAACCCGAATGCTATACACTGCAAACCAACGTGTTACGTGCAATGGTGAGTCTTTTTTTGTCATTCTTCTCCTTGATATTGGTTGGATCAATTTTAATTTACCCATTCCTTTTAAAGAAAAACTCACCCCCCCTCCATGGTGCTGCATTTGTGTTATTGCATTTTTTTTTCTGTTTTGGCAGTGCTGCGTCCAAAATACGCACCATTTAATAACAAGCACAAACCCCAAATTTGATAGGGTGGACATCCTTGAATCTGAAACCCAATGTGTGAGTGATATCAGTGAAACCAGTCATAAAAATGTTCATGTTTATTTTATTGGGGTTTTTTTTGTCTGTAATAGACTTAAATTGCTTGTATTGTTAAGTGAGTTAAAATGGTTTTTTTGTTACAACCCATCTATATATTAAAACTGTTTCTTTGTATTTTCTATGATGCTTAAGGCTTTTTTTCACAGACCAGCTGGAAACTTAACGAGAATCAGAGTAGATAAATTTTTATTAATCTTGCAACCTAAACAGTATATGATGATTGGGAGCATTTAAAGAAAAGCACATTTTCTTTTTAATTTGTCGGTACTAAAATTATACTTTGATAATGTCTGCTGTGCTACAAACCCTTTTTGACTTCCAGGTTCAAATTTTTCTTTATTCTAAAATTCTTGGGTGTCCTTTCAATGACAACTGAGATCATTAAAATTCAGCTCACAACATGATGTGTGTAGATTTGATGAAAACATATGTTCGAGTTGAGAAGCAGTGTTCACGAACTTGCTGATCGTTTTTACTAGCATTTATTTTCCTAACTTACCTGTGTCAATTAACAAAGGCAAGACTCAAATATTTCTATCTGAAACAGTGTGTTTGTTATGAAATATTTCCGGCATATACATGTCATATTTCATTCCCACAAAATATAAATCAGGATTAAGTTGTCTGGCATCAGCATCGTTCAGGCAGTTGGGGGAAGTCTTTAAGGAATTAATGAAGCCGATGCTCAACCGGTTGGAGGACGTTTGATTGATGTCGGCTGTTTGTTCTGCCACGGTGATGTTTTCTCACTCCTCAATGACAAAGAAAGTCATTGTTATGACTATGAACTATAGTTATTATTACTTTTGTTACTATATTAATTGTTACTTATTGCCGCTACTGTTATTATTATTATTATTATATTATATATTATTATTAATTTTTATTTATTATTATTATTATTATTATTATTATTATTATTTATTATTTTTATGATATTGCCTTCATTGCATTCTATTACTATTATTGATATAATTAATTTCTGATTGTTGTAAATAATTTATGTGAATTGAATTTTGTCGATTGGCAAGGGCCTACACATAAACTTAAATGAAATGTTAGTCTTTGGATAGGACTTGGGTCTATTCTTGATTGCTTTCCGCCTGGGTCGAGTGAAGCATTTGGAGTAAATTTGTTGCTCAACGTAAAAACATGACGCTTACCATTCCGTGATACTGATCCCTCCAAGGGGTGGTTGGGGAAAAACCTAAAATTCTTTTGACATTCTGTCTGATTTTTCGCTGAAAACAACAAAGGACAATCTATGTATTCAGATGAGACTTCAATGTGTTACTATCCGATTTATGTTCATATTTTGATTATATGAAGAGGGAAACCTGAAACCCAGTGAAGTGGGTGGATTGATCTATTTATTTCTATTTCAAAACAAAAATATGGCGTCTTTTCACTGGATTTGTTATGTGGCAGAGGTCTCCACAATCTAACATACCTCTTCCAAAGGAATAGATGGTAGAAAAGTATATAACAAGAAGAATTATGACAGTTACTTGTCCAGGCCTTAAATATTTGGAATGCTATTCCTCTCTAATCGCTGTCATGTAGCTGATGTGCATACGATCTGTCTATTGATTTATTTTCATAGTTCATAGCATGATGTGCTTTTATTTTCTTCTTTTTTTTCCAGAGAAATACAAAAAGCCAGGAGACCCTGTCCATACTGTGGACAGTTGCAAACAAAAACTCTCAAGGCATTTGATGAGGAAACACAAAGATGAGACAGAAGTTACAGAGGCCATGAAACAGCCTGTAAAGGAAAGGGATAGAACAATGGAGAATCTCAAGAAAAAGGGCATTTTTTATTCAAACACTAGAAACAATTCAATAGTTATGCGTGAGAGAGCACAAGGGTCACATGAAGTTGTTATGTGTGCTGGCTGTAAGGGGTTTACTCTGGACGAAGGGTTTATGAACACAAAAAGAAATGTAGTACTGAGCATGCTCTGTGTACTGGGGTTGTAAAATTTTATCCCGTGGCTCCCAATGCAAGTAAAGAAATAAAGGAGAATATTCTTGACAAATTTCGGAATGATGAAGTGGGAAATTTGTGTCGATCAGACAAAGCTATAGTATTGTTAGGAACAAAATTGTGGAGTAAAAGTTCAAAGAAGGAGAGAAAAGTTATAATGAGTGATTTACGCATCTTAGGAAATTTGATTTTAAAAACTAGGAAGAGAACAAATCAACCTTCTTTCTCTGGAGAGGACGTGGTGAAGCGTTGTAACTTTATGAAATATCGCAAACCATTTCTGAATGACTTTGAAAGAGGATGGGACATTGAAAGCAGGCTTGAAGCTTTCAATTGGATTTATATTGAAAAAGTTAATTAATTTCTTAAAAGGGGAATATATAATGCAAAACAAAATGAAGAATCCGCAGAGATAGATTTGTTCAAAGCTGTCCTGGATTATAATTGGGATAGTATTTTTTTTACAGCCAGAGTTCAATGTGAAGCAAAGAGAACAAATTTGAGAAAACCCAAAGAGATGCCATTAGAGAATGATATAAAGAAGCTACGGCAATTTATTACTGAAGAGATGGTCCGTATTTGTGAGGATGATTATCAATTATTTGATTCACATATGTTTGTTAGGCTTCGCAATGTCATCGTAGCTAGGCTTACAATGTTTAATGCGAGGAGAGGCGGAGAACCCGCAAGGATGTTGTTTAAAAGACTGGAATGATGCAGATTCAGGTGTATGGGTTGATCCCCAGCTTGTACAACATGTCACTGATCCTCTGGAAAAAGCGTTACTTGAGAAGTATAAGCTGGCCTATCAGTCTGGAAAGGGAAGCAAGATGTTGGTCCTGTGTTGATACCCAATGACACAATTCGCCTTTAAGGAAACTTGCACAGGAGCGTAAAGCTGTTGATATTTCAGACAACCCATTTCTTTTTCCAAATACAGGAAATATCCAAAGATCATGTAAGTGGTTACATTGCCATCAAATATGTCACTTCCTTAGTTAAAGGATTTAAGAGAAACCCCAGTTGTTAATAGCTGATAAATTCAGGCACCGAGCTTCGACATTATTTGCCTTACTTGATGTCCCACAACACGAGAGAGATGTCTTCTATCGACATATGGGACACAGTGAATCAATCAATCAAAACATTTATCAGTGTCCACTTGCAATACGAGAAATAACAGAAGTTGGTCATTTTTTGGGTCAAATTGATAACTCAGCATCGGTCACTGGGGAAGGAAATTGTAACATTGAAACAAATGACTTTGTAGTGAATAGAGACTCCAAATGCAAATTTTGGAACATCCATAGTAACAGCTGCAAATCAAGAAGAAATATTTGATGGTGAAGCAGGAGTGCCAAATCAGCTTACGTGTTCTTCAAAACAAACTGAACCCAAGAGGAATTCAAGCAAAAATCGGAGATACATGTCATGGTCAGATGAGGATACAGATAGAGTCAAGTCATATTTTAAAAACTTGTCGAAGATGTTTCAGCACATGGTTCAAGGGGATCATTACCTAGAAAGTCTGAAATTATTCTGTTCTTAAAACACCACAGGGTATTTTCACAAAAAGGAATCCCTGAAGGTACACTAATTAGTTTGGTGAAGACAAAGATTTTTAATGAAAGAAATAAATATAGAAGGGAAAGAGCGTTTCAATCGGTGTAATGACAATCATGAATTTGATTTGTATTACATTCATTGTATTGTATAGTGTTATTGACATATTTTGGGGGTTTACAAAAACGTTTTATCTTTATATAGTACAATCTGTTCATCATTGCAATATCCTTTTTTTATATTATATGAACATTCATTTGCTCAGCTTGAGAGACAAATGCTTTGTAGAACCATAGCTGTCAACCGTTCTGTTAAAAACGGATTTGTTCCGTATTTGACTTCCTGAGTCAGTAAGTGCTTATTTTTAGTTCAAAATCCGTATTTTGTAATTTTTGACTAATTTGTGGTAAAAAAGCCATGTGAGCCTAATGAATTATTATTATTGATCCATTATTATTACTATTACTACTACTACTATTGTTGTTATTATTATTATCATTATTATTGGTGTCCAGTGAGAGCATAATCTCCATTTGTGTAGCTCTTTAATTTGAATTATGCCTCTATCATAAATGATTTTCAACAATTAAAAAAGTTCCATTCGTTTATATGACGCCTGTATTTTACTCAAACCTTTCATAATGTATTGGAGATTTGCATAGGATATGGATGTTAGCCTCGATATACTTTGAATATTCTAAGACAGTATTGATACTTTCACTATTTGTTACAAATATTATTTTAATTAAGAATAAAATTAAATCCACCTTTTTGATTGGAAGGTATTCAATAAGAAAATCAATTGCTTATATTGATTAAAGATGACAATGATTATTTCCCTTTATTAATTTATGAAATATATAAATTTAATCCTTTAAAAACATCTTCATCTGATTTTAATTTTTTTTTTTTCAAGCAAGCTTTTGTAACGGTTTAGGTTCAAGAAAAATAAGTATACTCCATTTTTAGGTGTGTTTATCTTGTCAAAGTAAAGAAGTAGGAATTCTCTATATTTAGAGGTGCATTTTACTATAACTACTATTATAGTATACTACTTACAGACCATTATGTTGCATGAAAGAAAACATATATGCAATCGTCTACTTTTTATCTGAACTCACCTAATTTTTACCCAAAACGCCCTCTCAAGTGATGTACCAGGTTGGTAGTTATGCATTTCTAACCATCTTAAGTTATTTCATTTATTTTACAATTGTGCTTCTTGTGTATTGGTCCTTATCAAAGTTGAGGCAGTTGAATTCTTTCTTTATATTGTCCGTTCTGAATTTTGATCTCATTGTGGAAAGCTCCCATAGCGGGCAGGGAGGTACACACTGTGTCTTCTATCCCCTTATATCTGTTTTCCAACATGCTTTCAGTCTTTGTCTTGGAATGAGATTACTTGTTTTTTTCCTGGCCCTCGCCGGAGTCCTAGCTGGGAGGGAAGCAGTCAAATGCATATTTATTGTTTTGGGAGATGATATTTTTTTTCCTTGTAAATCATCTCTCTGTTATGTATTATTACTATATTTGTTATTTTTTAATGTATAATGTAAGCATTTGAGTGTGTTCCTCTTTGTTGGATTTTGTTCTTGTGTCCGGATAAGACTTATAGGTGATCTCAAACTAAGTACATTGGTGATACGCTCTTGGAATCTACATCTGATCCCTATTTGTTCCCAGTTCCCCTATGTCTTACTTTCTCTTGGATGCTTCAACTGTAATTCTAGAACTTTTTACTATCCAATTTTCTTCCTTTTTACTGGCGCTGATATAACCTAAATGTGTTGCAAGCGCCGTAAAACCCTTAAAAACAAAACAACAATCATTGTGGAAAGTGTCATTTAACGATTCAAATGTGCTGGTACTAAACCCGATAATTGAGCAACATTTGGACTAGCCTCTGTCATCTCAAACTTGTTAGTGTTAGTAATAGTAATTAAAAAGGCTGACTTTTATATGTTGCGATTCGATGAAGGGGGGGGGGGGGGGGGGGGGGGGGGGGCTTCGGCACACATCGTCCCTCATCCCGGGCCAAATGAGCGTTCCTTATTTTATTTTTGAAAGTTGGCAGCTATGTAGAACTATCTGAAAGAATCAGATATGGCAGAATAAAAAGTCTTTCTACTAACCCTAACTTAATTGGCCAATGTAGCTTTATGTTCAGCATTTTCTAGATACCTAATGTAAAATTTCACTATTCTTTTTATGATAATTTTAAGAGTTGCAATCTTTAGAGGCGACTGTCAAGAAATGACACCTCTGTGCATTTAATTTCATTCTTTCTTTATCCCCTCATCCTTAATCAGAATAATAATAATTAATAATGAAAAAAAAATGCAGCAACGACAGCTTAGAACGGCATAAAGTGCTTAAGAATTATTTTTTTTTGCATTAAACTTTATTCAAACGATTTTCAACACTTTTGCTTCACAGTTTATGCTTTTTAACAAATGCAATTAAGCAACTTACCAGCAACAACATATTGGTTTGTTATCATTTGAGGGTTTTATCAGTAAAACTGTTTCTATCCTTTTATGTTGCACTGTACACATAGCAAACTTCATGCTTTTATTTGGTGACCAAAGACTTATGTGATACAGTGGATGAATGTTTGTGATGGCTTTTGGAACTGAAATAAACCTGCAATATGATTTGTAGACTTCTATCGTTATGTATCATTTTTCGGTCAAATGTAAATGTAATTTTACACGAGCTTGATGTATCATAAAACCCACAATGAGCTCAACGTGCAGCTGGTAGTACATTTATATGGACACGAACAGAACAACGTTGTTACAATTCAGTAACGTACTCCAATTAACACAAGTGAGACTGTAAATGAGACTTTTACAATGACTCTGCATCGCCACAAATATAGATTCGAACCCTGGCAACTCGGGCGTCAGACGAACTGTCTACCACGAAACCAAAGCAAGCATTGTGCAAGTTAAAGTGAATGAGATGTTGATTGAAGCCGTTCATTGTGTCCATCAGATCTGCTGTCCTATCCATCCAACTCCATTCACTGGGTGGGGTTCCCGACTTCCCATAATGGGCAGGGACGTACTCGTTGCGTCTTCTATCCCCCTATGTCTGTTTTCCAACTTGTTTTCTGTCTTTGTCTCGGGATGGGATTACTTGGTTTTGTCCAGGACCTGGCTGGGAGGGAAACAGTCAAATGTATAGTTCGAGTTTTGGGAGATTATATTTTTCCCTTGTAAATCATCTGTCTGTTATGCTCTTTATTGTTTTGTTTACATATTATTTATGCTTTGTAAACATTTGAGTGTATCCCTCTTTGTTGGGACCTGTGCTTGTGTCTGAATGAGACGTTTAGGTGATCTCAAACTAAGTACTTTGATAGTGGGCTCTTGGAATCTACTGTTTCCTATTTGAAACAAATCCCCTTTGCCTTACTTTTTCTTGGGTGCTCTAATTGTAGTTCCAGAACTTTTTACTATCCCATTTTCTTCCTTTTTACTGGCGCTGATATGACCTTAATGTGTTGCAAGCGCCGTAAAACCCTTAAAAACAAAACAAACCAAGTCCATTCAGTGGTATACAACAACAACAAATAAACTCCTCTGCCTGGTCCCTTCTATCTCTGATCTTAACCTGGGTCGTCAGGTTTCTAAAGGGGTCGGGGACTGCAAAAACAATGGCGCACGGAGCAACTGGGAATATTTTTTGCCGTGTTTGAGTCCCAGGTTATTTCCCTGAGCGCCCCTTCTGAGGGATGGACCTTCCCAGGAGTTAGTAAATGCGTTGCTCGGCCACTTCACTCTACGCACACTGGGACTGGGATAAGCTTCGACACTATGGCCATGAAGCTCTTAATCTTAAGGACTTACTTTATTTTAGACAATTTGGTGGTAGCTCACTTGAAAATGCACTCTTAGGTATACACATATATAAACATATACTGGGCTCCCTAAAAGGGTTTTTTAATGTGGTCTCCCTAAAAACATGTTTTTACCAAATGTCTCCTTAAAGCTACAGAAACACTTAGTAAAACATTAGGGGGACCGAGTAATTTTCTATATACCATTGTGATCATCAAGCATCAGAATTGTGTTCATAAATCATTGTAGGGAATCAAACTATACTCATTTGAACAAAGATTGAACAGTTTAATCAATTTGAACAAGACATATGCTTGGTCCTCCAATTGGTGCATTTCACAGTGGTCACCTTAATAGTGGATTGATACTTATATATATATATATATATATATATATATATATATATATATATATAATCTATTAAGACAGTCGACATAAAATTTTAAAACATTTATTTATTTGATGGAATTTGTGTCAGGTCATCAACCCCAAAACCCTAGGTCATGGAAACCTTTTAAAACACCACCGAACATTGCAACTGCTTGCTTGGTTTTCAGAACTATCTAGATATTCCGTCTCCTCTGGAAAACAAACATTAATGAAAATGACCGACCGACCGAACGACCGACCCGACATGAGCTGTGAGAATGAGCCTGTTTTATGGTCCCGAATTTTATGCATGATCGTTGAATAGACTTGGAGACAGTTCACGCCCTTGTCAATCACCCAATTTTGAATTCTTGAACACGTGTTTTTATCGCTGGATTCCATTATTGATATCGTGTACTTTTGTTTTGTTTTGTTTTGTTTTTTGGGTTTTTTTCGGGGGGTTTGTGTTTTTTTTTTAAATTATTGCATTTTTTAGAGAGAAAAAAAAAAAA
>NC_088368.1:45809494-45819494 GCF_034508935.2 Berghia stephanieae | reverse complement strand
AGATATATCTATGGTGCTGCTCGGTGGAGGGGGGCAGGAGGAGAAGGAGAGGAATGGTGTTGACGAGGTATGCAATTAACACAGCATAGTGTCTCGCATGTGTGTAGTGTGTAGCTTGTGTATAGTCATCATCATCATCATCATCATCATCATCATCATCATCATCATTGCCTTTTTCACCCTGGGTCAGGGTATAGGCCACAGACAGTTTCCATCCCTCTCTCATCATTGCCTTTTTCACCCTGGGTCAGGGTATAGGCCACAGACAAACAGTTTCCATCCCTCTATCATCATTGCCTTTTTCACCCTGGGTCAGACAAACAGTTTCCATCCCTCTATCATCATTGCCTTTTTCACCCTGGGTCAGGGTATAGGCCACAGACAAACAGTTTCCATCCCTCTCTCATCATTGCCTTTTTCACCCTGGGTCAGGGTATAGGCCACAGACAAACAGTTTCCATCCCTCTCTCATCATTGCCTTTTTCACACTGGGTCAGGGTATAGGCCACAGACAAACAGTTTCCATCCCTCTATCATCATTGCCTTTTTCACCCTGGGTCAGGGTATAGGCCACAGACAAACAGTTTCCATCCCTCTATCATCATTGCCTTTTTCACCTTGGGTCAGACCAAAGATGATGTCATCAAAAAGTACCAATTTAACCTTCACCAAAATAGCATTCCAAAAAATAACAAAAACGTGAAAAACGAAAAATCATCAAGAATATGTCGGTGGTAGGCTTGAAGAAGTGCAATCGTTGAGTCCTTGGAAAAGGCTCTTTACTCACATTCTCTCACCGTACACCTATGTGGCCTTGTGGTATGACCTTGGCCTTCATGTGGGAAGGTCCTGGGTTTGATTCCGCATTCTGAGTGAGCAGCGTATTGTTGAGTCCTGGAAACGGCTATTTAATCACATTTTTTTTTACCGTACTCAGGTGTAAAATGAGTACCTGGCCGTCAACAGCGTTGTTTTGTTTCTGCCGGGGGAAAATGTAATATCGCCTAACAGGCGCCATGTCTTATCCTCCATAATATTCTATAAATTGAACAAAAGGGAGTTTTGAAAAAGAGTTACTCATCTTGGGGGGGGGGGGGGGGGGTGGGGGGGGGGGATGAGGTCAATGGTGACAAGTGATGACGAGGAGGAGGGAGGGGGGCAAAATGGGCAATGATGACGTAAATCGTGAACAGTTCCTAAATACCAAACACGGACTATTTCGGGCTCGACATCGTTATTGGCTGAAGATGGATTTTGAATCCGAAACGTTTCCTGTTTGGTATTTTGTTCTTTTTCTTTTTTTTTTTTTTTGGAAGATGTTATATTCATTTTTGTTCCTTTTGTTTGTTTGTTTGTTTGTTTGTTTGTTTGTTTGTTTGTTTGTTTGTTTTTACAGCCCACAGTTTCCAGTATCACTTTGATTTTTACGTAAATAACCCAATTTTAGGTTTTTGACACAGGTTCGATTTACTTAACACAACGAGAGTTTTTTTTTTTTTAAGTTGAACTTTTATATAGCGCAATATCCACGAAATGTGCTCAAAGCGCTTTACAAGGGGCTCCCTGGCCAATAGCAACATTAAACATGTAGGACGGGACATGACGACTGTTAGGCGATATTACCTTTTTTTCCCGACAGAGACAACGCTGTTAACGACCAAGCACTCGTTTTACACCTGAGTTCGGTGAGAGAATGTGAGTAAAGAGCCTTTTCCAAGGACTCAACTATGCGCCGAGCGCAAGGCTCGAACCCAGGACCTTCCGATCCGAAAGCACACTCTCAGGAGCTGCTAGAAATCTTGCTACACAGAATTAGAGCGTGCTAGATCAGAGCAGACCATGATTAAAATGACCCTCGACTTGTCCAAAGCTCTCAAACCTGGGACTTCTCAAAGTTATTGCGTTGTTGAAATGAATGTTACTCTTTATACTGAGGGAGGGATAGAGTGAGAGAGAGAGTGGGAGAGAGTGATTGAGTTAGAGAGAGAGAGAGAGTGAGTAGTAGAGAGGGGGGGGGAGAGAGAGTGAGTGAGTGAGAGAGAGAGAGAGAGAGGGGGGGGGGGAGAGAGTGAGTGAGAGGAGAGAGAGTGTGAGTGAGATAGAGAGTGGGAGGGAGAGAGAGAAGGGGGGGGGGGAAGAGAAAGTGAGAGAGAGTGAGTGAGTGAGAGTGATTGAGTGAGAGAGGGGGAGCGAGAGTGTGAGTGAGATAGAGAGTGGGAGGGAGAGAGAGTGAGTAAGAGAGAGAGGAAGAGTGAGAATGATTGAGTGAGAGAGAGGGAAAGAGAGAGAGGGGGGAGAGGAGGAGAGAGAGTGTGTGAGTGAGATAGAGAGTGGGAGAGAGAGAGTGAGTAAGTTTGAGAGTGAGAGAGAGAGAGTAAGAGAGAGAGTGAGAGAGAGTAAGTGAGATAGAGAGAGAGTGAGTGAGAGAGAGAGAGTTAGTGAGAGAGATAGAGAGAGTGAGTGAGTGAGAAAGGGAGAGAGAGGGAGAGAGAGTGTGAGTGAGAGAGTGAATGAGAGAGAGAGTAAGTGAGAGAGAGAGTAAGTGAGTGAGAGAGTGAATGAGAGAGAGAGTAAGTGAGTGAGAGAGTGAATGAGAGAGAGAGTAAGTGAGTGAGAGAGTGAATGAGAGAGAGAGAGAGTAAGTGAGTGAGAGAGTGAATGAGAGAGAGAGTAAGTGAGTGAGAGAGTGAATGAGAGAGAGAGTAAGTGAGTGAGAGAGTGAATGAGAGAGAGAGTAAGTGAGTGAGAGAGTGAATGAGAGAGAGAGTAAGTGAGAGAGAGTTTGTGAGAGAGAGAGAGATAGAGAGATCCGTACTTTATCTTCTACGTCATATCATCTCAATATCTGTGGGAAATAAAAGAAGTCAAGGCGTCGTCAGCCTTTTAAAAAAAAAAATATAATGTTATACAATTTTCCCATGGGCATTGATTGATATAATTAGGGCAGGCCAAAAAGTTGACTCCATCCGTTCTCGTTCGCATAAGGCAAGGAGGATGATCGTCTAATGACGTAATGAGATTTTAAGTGATTTAATTTATCTAGATATGCCTCGATGAGAAAAAATTAACAGGGAATGAGATTAGCGGAAGAGTAGCGTCCCTTGATTGGACGTCACCCATAGTCTGTGACGTATTCGGCGGAAAAGTTATTAGAGAGAGAACGTCATGTTGTTTGTGCGCATGCGTCTCTCGTCCTCTCCGCCTTCCCTATAGGGAATGAGATTAGCGGAAGAGTAGCGTCCCTTGATTGGACGTCACCTTACAGACAGAACGTCAATTTGGTTTTGAAGTGTCTCAACCGCTTGCACCGGAAGCGAGGACGAGAAACGCATGCCTACAACCAACACGACGTTCTCTCTCTCTAAAAACTTTTTCCGCCGGTGACGTCACAGACTATGGGTGACGTCCAATCAAGGGACGCTACTCTTCCGCTAATCCATTCCCTATAGCGAGTTAGTTACGTCATCACCATTGCAGTAACAGCGGAGATAGACACATTTCTATCCTTGATTTCAACGCCAAAATGGCTTCATACTCGCTCCCCGTTAGTAACTTATCGAGGCGGATACGAAATGCGGGTAAACTCACTCAACCCTTAAACCGACTATATCCGTAGTATACCCGTAGTTACTTTTACCCCATGCCTATTTATTACATGTTTTCTGAGACAAATTATAGGCGTAGTATCAAAGCTAATGTTTTAAGTTTTTACATAATAGTAATGGTAGTTGAATAAAACTATCTATGTACATGCTCATTTTTAATACATTTTTTTTCCAATTTTGAAAAGTAGCAAAAATCTCTAGGACTGAGTGAATTAATTATTATTTATTTATTTCAGCCTAATTAGGGTCCCGATAGCTCAGTTGGTAGAGCACTCACTTCACACGTAAATGGACCGTGATCGATCCCGGGTGCAGTCCAGATTATTTTTTTCTTTTCTCTGACCCCTTCTTCTCCTATCCAAAGGATAGCAAGCAATTGCTCGTGTCCGTTTCACGCTATAGAAACCGGGATAAACTCCGACTCCATGGCTCTGAAGGACTACTTTTGTCTCTTTTTTCTTTTTTTTTTTTTTTGCTTTAAGCCTAATATATAGATAGAATGAAATTGACGCCACTCTGGTCTTTGTTATTGTTTTGGTTTTGTTTTTTTTTTTGTTTTTTTTTTTGTTTTTTTACCATCCGCGTTTATGAGTAATTCTCACTCAACCGTATTAACCAGACTATAAACGATCAAGGTTACACAAGAGTTTTGTGTGTTGGTCCGTTATACTTCCGGATGGCAATGTTGTGAGCTTCTTAACCAAGCGGATACTATCTAATAGAAACAGTCGGTGATAAGACTTTTTGACCACCCCGTGGACTGGAGTTCCGATGTTTTAGCAGCCAGCCGCCTGTCGGTTGATAAGAGATTGACAACTACTTATTGCAATTAACCCACTCAATCCTAGAAATTATCTCTACTTATCAAAATAGACCGGTAGATAACCACGCCCCTCGGACAATCGTCATAATGTAAACAATCGCAGTGATTGGTAGACACAGCAAACTACACAGGTTTTACTATCGATGGTATATGTTTAAGTAAAATATCCACTGTTCAACCGCTTGATCAATAAAACCAACACACAGAAAACTATGTGTAATATAAACGTTTATAATCTGATCGAGAAAATCGTGTGATAACTAGTCACCCATTTGGTGGTATAAAGACAATAACAATGATCAGTGATTGGTCGATTTTATTCACGTTACTGTTTATAAACAAACAACTATGTTTGTCCGAGTACATGTGAGAGTGGGCCACAAATTCCATGTTTTGATTGGTCAAAAATCTACTGGTTAATTGGAAAAAAATATATTAAAAATGAGCATGTACATAGATAGTTTTATTCAACTATCATTAACATTGGACTGGAACCCTCAGGGCAGAAGATCAAGGGGAAGGCCACGAGGAACACGGAGAAGAATTAAAGAAGCTGATATATACAGAGTAGTGGTAAGACCTGGAATGAGATAAAAAAGTTAGCTCAGGATAGAGAAGGATGGAAACTGTTTGTCTGTGGCCTATACCCTGACCCAGGGTGAAAAAGGCAATGATGGTGATGATGATGATGATAATGATGATGATGAGAGACGAGAGACCATGCGCACAATCAACATGACGTTCTCTCTCTCTAATAACTTTTCCGCCGGTGACGTCACAGACTATGGGTTACGTCCAATCAAGGGACGCTACTCTTCCGCTAATCTCATTCCCTATACTACGGATATAGTCGGTGTTAGGGTTGAGTGAGTCAATGAAAACTAAACCGTGGGAAAGACGGAAGCCGTCACGTCCTAAGTGCTTACTGTCCTTTGAATGCAGGATGTGCGTGCGTGTGTGCGTGTGTGTGCTTGTTGTTGTTGTTGTTGTTGTTGTTGTTGTTGTTGTCAGTGTCAACAACTCCTTTCTTGGAATCATCATTGTCCTAATAATCGTAATAATAAGGATGATGATGATGGTAATAATAATAATAATAATAATAATAATAATAATAATAATAATAATAATAATAATAATAATAACAATAATAATAATAACAAATAATAATAATAATAATAATAATAATAATAATAATAATAATAATAATAATAATAATAATAATAATAATAACAATAATAATAATAATAATAATAATAATAATAATAATAATAATAATAATAATAATAATAATAATAATAATAATAACAATAATAATGGTAATGATAATAATAATAATCGTAATGATAATAATAATAATAACAATACTAATGGTAATGATAATAATAATAATCGTAATGATAATAATAATAATAACAATAATAATGGTAATGATAATAATAATAATAATCGTGATGATAATAATAATAATAACAATACTAATGGTAATGATAATAATAATAATCGTAATGATAATAATAATAATAACAATAATAATGGTAATGATAATAATAATAATAATCGTAATGATAATAATAATAATAACAATACTAATGGTAATGATAATAATAATAATCGTAATGATAATAATAATAATAACAATAATAATGGTAATGATAATAATAATAATAATCGTGATGATAATAATAATGATATTACAGTTTTTTTTAGGACAGAGACAACGGTGTTAACAGCCAGGTACTCATTTTACACCTGAGTAACACGGTGACAGAATGTGAGTAAAGAGCATTTTCCAAGGACTCAACTAAGCGTCGAGCTAGGCTCGAATCCAGGACCTTCCGATCCGAAAGCGAGTGTCATACCACTAGACCACATAGCCGCACAAGACCAAAAAAAAAGTGTTGAAAAGAAAACCAACAAAAAAGCCAGTTCGGAAAAGAGAAAAAAATCCAATGCTTTGTGACACGCAAGCCAATGTGACACACAAGCCACTGTGACACGCAACCAATGTGATACCAAAGCCACTGTGACACAAAAGCCAATGTGACACACAAGCCAATATGACACACAAACCAACGTGACACGCAAGCCAATGTGACACACAAGCCAACGTGACACGCAAGCCAATGTGACACGCAAGCCAATGTGACACGCAAGCCAATGTGATACCAAAGCCAATGTGACACACAAGCCACTGTGACACAAAAGCCAATGTGACACGCAAGCCAATGAGACACGCAAGCCATTTTGACGCGTAAGCCAATGTGATGCGCAAGCCAATGTGACACGCAAGCCAATGTGACACGCAAGCCAATGTGATACACAAGCCAATGTGACACAAAAGCCAATGTGACACACAAGCCAATATAACACACAAGCCAACGTGACACGCAAGCCAATGTGACACACAAGCCAATGTGACGCGTAAGCCAATGTGATACACAAGCCAATGTGACACACAAGCCAATGTAACACACACGCCAATGTAACATACAAGCCAATGTGACACACACGCCAATGTAACACACAAGCCAATGTAACAGACAAGCCAATGTAACACACAAGCCAACGTGATACGCAAGCCAATGTGACACGCACGCCAATATAACACACGCCAATGTAACACACAAGCCAACGTGACACACAAGCCAATGTAACACACAAGCCAATGTGACACACGCGCCAATGTGACACGCAAGCCAAGAGAAGACGTGTCGTGTGTTGAGTTTCACCGCGACAGCTCTCGGTTATGTAAATTGAGCACCGGTTATTTCACACGCTGATTTCCGTTCCTCCTATATTATGTCTTTCGGTTACTGTTTACCATTATGTACCTTTCGGTGGTGTCGGCTTTAATCCTCATTGAAGCGAAATGAATTGGACAATGGAATCTCGTATAAGGGCGTTGAATTATAGTCGCTTTATTATAATAATGATCTTACCAGCAAGGCATATGTGTGTGTGCGTTCGTGTGTGTGTGTGTGTTCGTGTGTGTTTGTTCGTGTGTGTGTTTGTGTGTGTGTGGTAGAGAGAGAGAAGGGGTAGCGGGGAGAGAGAGAGAAGGGTAGAGGGGAGTCTGTATTGAAATACAGAGGGTTCTTAAATAGGCTTCAACAGTCGTGACGTCACTTCCCCCGTAATGACGCAAAGTAACTTAGTAACTGGTTCTAAACTATTGGAACAATGGCGGACGCCCTTATGAAATACTTCTCAAAAGAGCATAAAAGTGTATCCAGAGGAGAAAAACATAATAAATCTGATCATGTTTTAACTTTTATACCTTCTGATCACATGACATGTAAAAAAAGTTCTAGCCAGCATGAAGAATAAAAAGTACCGATTTTGTTTGTTTAGAACCAAGCTGCTCTTTGCTTGGCGGACGTGACATCAGACTAGTGAAAGTACATTCACAATTTAATATGTCGTGAACAGAACGGTGAAAATGAGTTCCGTGGTTGAGGATTATGGCGAGACAGTTGATTCATCATTATCGTCATCCATCATCATCATCGTCACCATCATCATCATCGTCGTCATCATCATCATCATCATCATCGTCGTCATCATCATCATCATCATCATCATCATCGTCATCATCCCATTACATATATAGAAATATATAATAGATCTTTATTGTCCATAAATATGGCAATTTGTCATTTAGTTACACTTGTTATATAACGTTATACGATAACTATAACATTGAACAGATATTTCACTCCTACTTATTTTCTCTCTCTCTCTCTCTCTCTCTCTCTCTCTCTCTCTCTCTCTCTCTTCTCTCTCTCTCTCTCTCTCTCTCTCTCTCTCTTCCTCTCTTTCTTTATATATATATATATATATATATATATATATATATATATATATATATATATATATATATATATAAATACAATATCAATATTTTCGTTTCAGATGCTTTGAAGAAGGTCTAGCTACATTTTGATAATGTTGAAGACAACCTGAGAAAACATCCGTTTCCGCAACACATTCTCGTGTCGGGAGCTGTCACAAGATTCACGACCATCAGCTGCTACCATTGCTGTGCCATTACTCACAGCAATACCCGCCATTGTAGTTGTCAAACCAGCTGAACCATTAGTCACCACCGCAGAGGGATTATTTATATCTTCAAATTGTCAGCTCTCAACTACTGAATTTGTTTCTTTGGTGTAGAAGGGAAAAGTTTATAGATCGTATTCATTGTGTTTGACAGAAAAGGAGCGTTGGTTTCTCATGGCCCCAAAACTGTATCGGATGAAACTATTTTAATCCGTTTTTGTGACATTCGTCAAAATGTGACGAAAAGGTGAGATTCAGTTGTAAGTTATATTTTTTAAAACGTCATTTTTTTTAAAACATCCGGTCGATCCAAATAGGACGGACACACTGTTCTATAATTTCACTTGGGAAGTGTTTGGTTTGAGATGATGACGGATAGAGTTACCTCCCATCAGGATCAAAACAACATCATCATAACAAGAACGATAACTCACGACGGTCAAGACGAGGAAGTGGAGAGGAAATTCGTTCCCTCCCCTGCCTCCCCTCCTCTCTACTCATCGATCACCACCACCACCCTTTCATTCGCCTCGTCGTCATCTCCTTATTCCTCCAGCTCGTCCTTCTCTCCCATCTCCTCCCTTCCTTCTTCCTCATCGTCCACCCCATCTTCACCGTTTCCATCAGAATTCTTCGAAGCGTCTTCGCCATCGGCTTCATCGACATCTACATCTCCACCGTCCCCGTTTCCAACAGCCCAATCGCCGTCGTCGCCTGACGGGCAATACCAATATCATCACTACCAACCTCATTACTACCACAGCAACATCAACAACAACAACCACCATCATCACCACCAGCACCACCACCACCACTATCAACAGCAACAAGAGTTACAGCAACAACAACAACAACAACAGGTGCACCAGTTTTCAACGTCACGTTCACCATCTTTATCCTCGCAACGAATTTCATTACCTTCATCATCATCATCATCATCGTCGTCGTCGTCATCATCATCAACAGTCTCAGCCTCATCCCCTTCATCCCCGCCACCCCAACAACAACCTCCATCCTCCTCCTCCTCCTCCTCCTCTTCCTCCTCGTCCTCATCGTCCACAATTCCCCTCACCCCTCCCCCAACTCCCCCTGCCGCCATCACCGCTGCTTCCTGTCAGATGACATTTCGGGAAGCGGTACAGAATGGAAACACCACAGAACTTCAGAGAATTCTCGAAGAACGAGAGGGTAAAGTTAACGTGAACCTCCTAGACAATGAAGGTCAGACGGCGCTTCACCAGGTCTGCCTCAGCGGCAACCTTGAGCTGGTCAAACTCCTTGTCAAGTACGGCGCGGATGTTGGTCTCGCCAACAGAGATGGATGGAACCCTTTACACATGGCCGCTTACGGCGGACACACGGACATTTTGGGATACCTGACGTCCTTGCCTAGAAAGAAATCCTAACTATCCCAGCGTTGTTGTTACCGTGGATGATATGCCTGAACTCACTCAATCCTAGAGATTTTTGCCTACTTTATCAAAATTGGAAATATAATGCATTAAAAAATGAG
>NC_088368.1:45771994-45799494 GCF_034508935.2 Berghia stephanieae | reverse complement strand
AATAATATTATTACGACGAAAGCCCATACATACATAACCTGTTGGTTGAAAATTCATCAACCCGGGGCTTTTCGAGGCTTTAAGACATTGGTAGGTCTGATTACCGAGTGTATTTAAAGGGAATGAGATTAGCGGAAGAGTAGCGTCCCTTGATTGGACGTCACCCATAGTCTGTGACGTCACCGGCGGAAAAGTTATTCGAGAGAGAACGTCATGTTGGTTGTGCGCATGCGTCTCTCGTCCGAGGACGCACAACCAACATGACGTTCTCTCTCTAATAACTTTTCCGCCGGTGACGTCAAAGACTATGGGTGACGTCCAATCAAGGGACGCTACTCTCCCGCTAATCTCATTCCCTATAGGCCTGTTTTAACAGTGTTGTTGTTATGGACAACATTTTGCGTTGGTTTGTGAGTATTCTCCATTACAACAATGAGCAAATTGTTTAAACTATATTCTTTTAATTGTTAAAATAACCAAAAGACCTTTTGTTAGTGTATGGCTGCGTTATGATATATATATATAATATATATATATATATATATATATATATATATATATATATATATATATATATATATATATATAAAATGCTATTCATCACAGTATTATTTTGTGGTTTTGTTAAATTTTTAATGTTTCTATGTCCCTCTTTGCTTTGTTTAGTTTTGTTTTTTGTTTTTTGTTTTTGTTGTTCTGTTGTTTGTTTTTTTGGGGGGAATTTTATTTTGTTAGCTTTTTTAAAATTATTTTTTGTTTTGGTTTGTTTTATCCTTTTTTATGGCGCGGGGGGTTGTTTGTTTGTTTGTATGTTTGTTTGTTTGTTTGTTTTTTTTTTATCATTGTTTTAAATCTGAAATCCCTCGGTTCCTGATGAAAATTATATTATATATCATATTGTTTGTTATAAAATGTAAAATGGTGTTTTTGTAGAATGGTATTAATATTGGTATTATCGTTATTTTTTCATATTATTATTATTATTATTATTATTATTATTATTATTATTATTATTATTATTATTATTATTATTATTATTATTATTATTATTATTATTATTATTATTATTATTAATTTTGTGTATTGTTTGTTACCCAATGTAAAATTCCGTTACGTAATATTCATCTTTGTTATCTGTTGAATTTTATGAAAAAAAAATTTGAAATAAATGGCAATTTGAATTTACAAAACATTTTCTTTGTCTCTTTGTGTGTGTGTGTGTGTATGTGTGTGTGTGTGTGTGTGTTTGTGTGTGTGTTTTGTATGGTTTGGTTTTCATATGTTTATGTTCTTGTTGTCGGTTGTTCTATTTCAATTTGTTTTGTTGTTTGTTTGTTTTTGTTTTTGTTTCTGTTTTTTGTTGTTTTTTTGTTTGTTTTGTTTTGTTTTTGTTTTTTTTCTGTTTCTTTCACGCGTTTTATGGAGCCTGTCTGGGTGGGGTTTCTGGCCTCCCATAGTGGACAGCGAGACACGTACTGTGTCTTCTATCCCCCTATATCAGTTTTCCAACATGCTTTCTGTCTTTGTCTTGGGGTGAGATTACTTGGTTTTGTCCTGGCCCTGGTCGGAGTCCTTTGCTGGCAGGGAAACAGTCAAAATGTATAGTAAGGGTTTTGGAAGGTAATTTTTTAAACTTGTAAATCATCTCTCTGCAATGCAGTATTTTTGTTTTACATATGATTTGTAAACATTTGAGTGTGTTCAATTTAGCTGGGACCTGTTCTTGTGTCTGGGTGAGACTTTTAGGTGATCTCTAACTAAGTACATTGATAGTGTGCTCATTTGTCGTGTTTAGTGTGGCTTCGTGAGGGTGTTTGATTACAGTATATTTTTGCGGATGGTTGGATGGGAGCATCACCCTTGAATCATATACCTATGATGTTCGCATGGGTGTACGATCCGATAGTGATGTCGTTTCTTCTTCTCTTTACTAGCCTATCCTGCTTCTTTGGTTTGTGATTGTATTTTTGACAGGGGATTTTTTTTTCTGTAAATCTTCTGCCTGTTTGTTCTTGGTTATTTATAATTTAGCTTATGATATCTTTAGGTTATGATTTTGATTTACATTTGTACTATTTTTGTTGGATTGCTTGTTTTTTTGTTTCAGCGGTCTCTCATATAACCTCAATTGTGTTGGAAGAGACCTAAAGCAACAAACAAACAAACAAACAAACAGTATATTTTTCTTCCAGGCATAAACGACATTGTTTTGATGATGGCTTATGACTGGAAGAATAATGTACTATAATCAAAACCCTCATGAAGTCACACTCAACACGAAAAATGAGATGGTCAACAGCTGTCCATATAGACGAAAACATCTACTAATAAACTACAAACCTACGGAATCACTTTCAACAAGCGACATCACACAACAAACCAAACTCATGTATATGACCAAGTATTTATTACGAGCCAAAACGATTTTGACTACTACTGCGTGCCATACCAGTGTACTTAATTACTTATCCGAACCAGCGACCACCTGAGCTCTAGCCCTTCGGTCTTGTGCCATGACGTAGAAGTTAGACGTCTTTTGTAGTTGTTCCAGGTGACTATAAAGTGTGTTACTGATGCTTGGATTTGGTGGCAGGAATGTGCATCTCAGGTCTTCAGGAGGTTGACATTCAAGAAAGTGGTGTGTAGCTGTTTCATTGGGGTGTTGACATAGGGGACAGGAAGGTGATGTGTCTTTTGTAATTTTGCTTAAATGGTTGTTGAGCGGTATGTGTTGTGTTCTTAGTTGAAAGATGATGCTTTGCTGGTGTCTTCTTAGCTTATTTAGGCAAGCAGTCTTTACAGGAGTGGTCATATTATGGGAAAACATACATCTACTCGTGGTGCTCATTGCCCAACTGTTCATCCATTCTTCTCTCTTATTTGTTTTGATTATTTGTTTCGCTGTGTCTATATACCAGTGCACTAAACAGTGTCAAAAAGGCTACACTACTACATACTATACTAGTGTACTAAACAGCGTCAAAAAGGCTACACTACTACATACTATACTAGTGTACTAAACAGTGTCAAAAAGGCTACACTACTACATACTATACTAGTGTACTAAACAGTGTCAAAATGGGCTACACTACTACATACTATACTAGTGTACTAAACAGTGTCAAAAAGGCTACACTACTACTATATACTATACTAGTGTACTAAACAGTGTCAAAAAGACTACACTACTACATACTTACTAGTGTACTAAACAGTGTCAAAAAGGCTACACTACTACATACTATACTAGTGTACTAAACAGTGTCAAAAAGGCTACACTACTACATACTATACTAGTGTACTAAACAGTGTCAAAAGGCTACACTACTACATACTATACTAGTGTACTAAACAGTGTCAAAAAGGCTACACTACTACATACTATACTAGTGTACTAAAATGTCAAAAGGCTACACTACTACATACTATACTAGTGTACTAAACAGTGTCAAAAAGGCTACACTACTACATACTATACCAGTGCACTAAACAGTGTCAAAAAGGCTACACTACTACATACTATACTAGTGTACTAAACAGTGTCAAAATGACTACACTACTACATACTATACTAGTGTACTAAACAGTGTCAAAAAGGCTACACTACTACTATATACTATACTAGTGTACTAAACAGTGTCAAAAAGGCTACACTACTACATACTATACTAGTGTACTAAACAGTGTCAAAAAGGCTACACTACTACATACTATACTAGTGTACTAAACAGTGTCAAAAAGGCTACACTACTACATACTATACTAGTGTACTAAACAGTGTCAAAAAGCTACACTACTACATACTATACTAGTGTACTAAACAGTGTCAAAAAGGCTACACTACTACATACTATACTAGTGTACTAAACAATGTCAAAAAGGCTACACTATCTACATACTATACTAGTGTACAAACAGTGTCAAAAAGGCTACACTACTACATACTATACTAGTGTACTAAACAGTGTCAAAAGACTACACTACTACATACTATACTAGTGTACTAAACAGTGTCAAAAAGGCTACACTACTACATACTATACTAGTGTACTAAACAGTGTCAAAAAGACTACACTACTACATACTATACTAGTGTACTAAACAGCGTCAAAAGGCTACACTACTACATACCATACCATGTTACTAAACAGTGTCAAAAAGACTACACTACTACATACTACTAGTGTACTAAACAGTGTCAAAAAGGCTACACTACTACATACCATACCAGTGTACTAAACAGTGTCAAAAAGGCTACACTACTACATACCATACCAGTGTACTAAACAGTGTCAAAAAGGCTACACTACTACATACTATACTAGTGTACTAAACAGTCTGAAAAAGGCTACACTACTACATACTATACTAGTGTACTAAACAGTGTCAAAAAGGCTACACTACTACGTGCTATACTAGTGTACTAAACAGTGTCAAAAAGGCTACACTACTACGTGCTATACTAGTGTACTAAACAGTGTCAAAAAGACTGCACTACTACATACTATACTAGAGTACTAAACAGTGTCAAAAAGGCTACACTACTACATACTATACTAGTGTACTAAACAGTGTCAAAAAGACTACACTACTACATACTATACTAGTGTACTAAACAGTGTCAAAAAGACTGCACTACTACATACTATACTAGAGTACTAAACAGTGTCAAAAAGGCTACACTACTACATACTATACTAGTGTACTAAACAGCGTCAAAAAGGCTACACTACTACATACTATACTAGTGGACTTAACAGCGTCAAAATGACTACACTACTACATACTTTACTAGTGTACTAAACATCGTCAGTAAGATTGTTCACAAGATATAGCTAGTCTATTTATTCCCACACACTCAACTCGTGATTCTTGTTTTCTTTGACTGACCGGGCGTGAGAACATACCAAGGGAGATAATTCACATAATTTTGATTGTTGTACTTTTAGCGTTCTCCCAGCCAAACACACCGTCCATGTGTGAAATTGAGTTTAGATAGCAGGGAATGCATGTGACAACAACAAATCAACACATTACCGAATAGATAAAATAAGTCGTAATAATAGTGTAGTAGTAGAAGTAGTAGTAGTAGTAGTATAGTAGTAGTAGTGAGAAGTAGTAGTAATATTTAGTAGTAATAGTAGTAGTAGTAGTAGTAGTAGTAGTAGTAGTAGTAGTAGTATGTTGTAGTAGTAGTAGTAGTAGTGTAGTAGTATTTTAGTAG
Organism: Berghia stephanieae; assembly: GCF_034508935.2. Classification (NCBI taxonomy): domain Eukaryota; kingdom Metazoa; phylum Mollusca; class Gastropoda; order Nudibranchia; family Aeolidiidae; genus Berghia; species Berghia stephanieae. Next base: position 45,794,270 of record NC_088368.1, on the reverse strand, counting down.
TAGTTGTTGTAGTAGTAGTAGTAGTAGTAGTAGTAGTAGTAGTAGTAGTAGTAGTGTAGTAGTAGTAGTTGTTGTTGTTGTAGTGGTAGTAGTAGTAGTAGTAGTAGTAGTAGTAGTAGTAGTAGTAGTAGTAGTAGTAGCAGTAGTAGTAGTAGTTGTAGTAGTAGTAGTATTTAGTTGTAGTAGTAGTTGTTGTTGTAGTAGTAGTAGTAGTAGTAGTAGTAGTAGTAGTAGTAGTTGTAGTAGTAGTAGTAGTAGTAGTAGTAGTAGTAGTAGTAATCTTTTGAGTTTTTTACTGTTTGCTCTTACTAACCTATAGATAGTTCGAAGATGACGTCACTTAGGTCTTTGTTATTGTTTTTTGCCATCCGCGTTTATGAGTAATGCTCACTGAACTGTATTAACCCGACTATAAACTTTCATGGATACACACAGTTTTGTGTGTTGGTCCGTTATACTTCCGGATGGCAATGTTATGAGCTTCTTTGCCAAGCGCATGCAATCTATAGATAGTATGCGCTGGCTAAAAAAGCTCATAACATTGCCATCCGGAAGTATAACGGACCAACACACAAAACTGTGTGTATCCATGAACGTTTATAGTCAGTTTAATACAGTTCAGTGAGCACTACTCATAAACGCGGATGGCAAAAAAAAACAATAACAAAGACCTGTTTGATGTCACCTTCGAACTATCTATATTCTATTTATGAATATTTTATTTTATTTTTTTATATTTCATGTTTATTTTGCTTTTAATTAGATAGGTATTTTCATCAATTAGTTCATGACAGTGTATAAATCTGTGCTTATATAACGATGAATGATGTGTAACATTATGATAATTTCCATTCGGGATCAATAAAGTATAGCTTATCTTATCTTATCTTATCTTATCTTATCTTATCTTATCTTATCTTATCTAACCAGTCAAGGTCGATGTTGTTAAGATTGTAGCGCGCCGGACGAACTCGTGTATTACCCAAGGTTTGACACCTTTGTCAATTTAGCAAAATTAGTCCTTAAGAGCCATGAGCCCCAAAGAGCCGGAGTCTATCACTGCTTTCACTGTTTCCATAGCGTGAAACGGACAATAGCAATTGGTTGCTAAACATTGGGATAGGACGCTAGTCTATTGCAAAAGTACTTCGGCCATCTCCGACAGAACCAGCTACCCAATCACTGCTGGGTGGACGGGGTGGCGTGGAGGTCGGGGGGGGGGGGGGAGTGTCAGAAAAAAACCCACCTCGACTGAACCCGGGATTTTTGCGTGTGAAGCTAGTGGTCTATCAAGTGAGCTATCATGACCCTCTTTGTTATTGAGTGGCTGCGTTTAATTTAGAGCTGACGGGGAAGCTGTTGCTACAAGAGTTCTATCTGTTAGGTTATCTCTTTCCTTTTTCTATAAAGTGCGGCTATGTGGTCTAGTGGTATGACACTCGCTTTGGGATCGGAAGGTCTTGAGTTCGTGCCTCGCACGCCGCAAAGTTGAGTCCTTGGAAAAGGCTCTTTTCTCACATTCTCTCACCGTACTCAGCTGTAAAATGAGTACCTGGCCGTTAACGCGTTTTTCTTTGTCCGAAAAAATTTTAATATCGCCTAACAGCGTCATGTCCGGTCCTGCATGTTAAATGTTGCTGTTGACCAGGGACCCCTTTGGGTAAAGCGCTTTGAGAAACTTTTAGTGGATATTGCGCTATATAAAGCTCATTAAAAAAATAGACATACGTTAACACTGAAGAAATAGAATAATGTTTATGATAATGAGCTGGAGAGTTTTTAATTTTATATAGGGGTTTTTTCCCCAAATTTTAATGTGCTCAAAGGCTTTACAAGGGGTCCCGGGCCCCAAAAAGCAACATGTAAAATGTAGTACGGCCCATGACGCTTAAGGCGTTATTAATATTTTTTTTTCCGACAGGGGGGACAACGATGGTTAAACGGCAGGAAATCATTTTACACCTGAGTAAAGCACGGTGAGAGAATGTGAGTAAAGAGCCTTTTCCAAGGACTAACTATGCGCCGTGCGAGGCACGAACCCCAAGACCTTCCGACCTGAAAGCGAGTGCCATACCGAATAGACAACATAGCCAAATCAATAAAATAAAAAATATGTTAATCGGCAACTTTATAATGGGCAATAATATAAGATAGAAATGTGAAAAAGGGTGAACATGAGGTTGTAGTAGAATTTTTACCCCTTCTCCTTACCACTGCACCAAAATCGTCAAATTTTGTTATGCACAAATATACATTTTCCTATTCAGGTTTATTTGTACATCACCCCACTTTGAAGAATCGTCTTTTTTTTAATTAATAAGAACATAAATTTGTTTTGTTGCGGGATTTGTTTGAGTTTTAAAAATCATTTTTTTTTGCTTGGTAAGCTAAAAACCCTATTTTGGCCATATGACTCGCCACGGTCATTAGAAAAGCACATTCTGCAGACAAGGGTAGAGGGCAAGAGAGAAAGAGTTAGACCAAAAGAGCTGGGAATAAAAGATTTATGTGAATGGCTGGGAATGACAACAACCAAGCAAGTCGATGGGGGGAAAACCGTAATCTGTTTCGCAAGAAAGTTCGGGAAGCAACGTCCATAGCGGGGATCAGCGGGACTTAAAGATGATGATGATAAAGATGATGATGATGAGATGATGATGAGGGATGATGATGTTGATGTTTGAAGCTAAGACTGCCATTTATGAAAATACTGAAAATCGATCGGTAAGGAAAGGGAAAAAAAAAAAAGGAGGAAAAGAAAAAAAAATTTAAGCTGGTAAGGAAAAGGGGTTTTAAATTGTGTGATTTCCAAAAAGGGAAATCAGAAGGTAAAAGTGTTGGTTGGTTTCGTAACGAATGGGACTTTTTTAAAACCTATGGTTGGTAAGGGGGTTTACAGTCTCTTACTCTACAAAGAACAAATTTGACGATGAGCGCCCAAAGGGAAAAAACCGTGCTCTAATTACAAAAAGTCTTAGAGTATTTGATTTAGCTTCCCTTTGATTGATCTCCGTACAAACGGGGTTTTAAAACGGTTCATAAATGCTATTTATATTATTATTATTGTGAATAGTTTTTAATTGTTTTATTATTATCAAGTTGTTAATTATTATTATTAAATTTTTATTAATTATTTATTATTATTATTATTATTATTATTTTATTATTATTTTTATTATTATTATTATTATTATTATTTATTTTTATTATTATTTATTATTATTTTTTATTAATTATTATTATTTATTATTATTATTAATTATTTTATTATCATTTTGTTTTATTATTATTATTATTATTATTATTATTATTATTATTATTATTATTATTATTATATTATTATTATTATCATAGTTTTATTATTATTATTATTTTTTTTTTTTATTTATTATTATTTATTATCATAGTTGTTATTTTTATTATTATTATTATTATTATTATTATTATTATTTTTATTATTATATTATTTTTTATATTATTTTATTATATTATTATTATCATTGTTGTTATTTATTTTTATTATTATTATTATTATTATTATTATTATTTTTATTTTATTATTGTTGTTATTTTATTATTTTTATTATTATTATTTTATTATTATTTATTATTGTTATTATTATTATTATTATTATTTTTTATTATTATTTTTATTATTATTATTATTATTATTATTATTATTATTATTATTTTTATTAAATTTTTGTTTTTTTATTATTAAATTATTATTATTATTATTAATTTTTATTATTATTATTATTATTAATTTTTATTATTTATTATTATTATCATTCATTATTATTATTATCATCATTATTATTATTTATTATTATTATTATTATTTTATTATTATTTTTTACTATTATTATTATTAATATTTTTATTTTATTATTATTATTATTTTATTATTAAATTTTTATTATTATTATTTATTATTATTATTATTTTATTAAATTTTTTTATTATTATTATTATCATCATTTTTCATTTTATTATTATATTATTATTATTATTTTTATTATTTGTAGTAGTAGTAGTTGTAGTAGATAGTAGTAGTGTAGTAGTAGTGGTAGTAGTAGTAGTAGTAGTAGTAGTAGTAGTAGAGTAGTAGTAGTAGTAGTAGTGTGTAGTAGTAGTAGGAGTAGTTGTAGGAGTAGTAGTAGTACATGGCCGTTTACAGCGTTGTCTCCGTCTGGAAAAATAAATTTTATTGTCGCCCAAAGGCAAAAGTGTTTTGGGCTTGCATGTTGAGTGTTGTTGTTTGTTTCCCCCTTTAGCACGTTTTGTTAATATTATATTGTGACCCATCATCTGAAAACGTTATATGACGGAACGAAAACCCGATGCTTAAAAGCCGAAGTTAATGTTTAAAAAAGGGTCAAAAATTATAAATGTTGGCATTGAACCCCTTTAAAAAATCGTTGTCATTCTCTCACATAATCATGTTTTTATTAACTTTAAAACCCAAAATCTGATATGTCTGGCTATAAATTCAATATAAAAATCTTAACCAACCAAAACAGAACAACAAAATTTTCCCAACACAAACTTCGAAGTGAAAAAGATATAAATATATATATATATATATTTATATATATTTAGAAAGGAGAGGGGAGAGAAGAAGAGAGAGAGGGAGAGAGAAGATAATAGATAGATAGTTTGATAGAAATAGATAGATTTTTGGAAATAGATAGATAATAGATAATAGATAATAGATAGATAGATAGATAGATAGATAGATAGTTAAAATTATAGATAGAGAGGCGAGACAGGCAAGACAGAAAGAGGAGAGAGGAGAGAGAGGGGACAAGAGAAAATTTTGATGGAGAGATAGTTAGTTTAGATAAAGGGGAGGAGGAGAGAGAGAAAGACAGAATAATTAGATGGAGAGTAGTAGATGGAAGAGAGTTATAAGAGAGAAAGACGAGAGATAGAAAGACGGAAAATAAAATTTTTAAGTTTTTAAGATAGATGATAGGAAAGAGGGAGAAAAGAGGAAGAAAAATAAAGAGAGATAGATAGAGGGATAGATAGTTGGGAGAGAGAGATAGATGGAAAGAAATAGATGGAAAAGGAGAGAGAGAAAGAGAGAGAGAGAGAGAAGAGCGGGGGGGGGAGAAGAGGAATGTATAAAAGGGAAGCACCTTTTTATCTAAGCCTTTTTGTTTTAGAAAGGTTTATTTCCCTTTGGACGCTCATCGTAAAATTTTTTTAGTGAAAAGTGAGAGAGACGGGTACACCCTTACCAACATGGGTAAATCGTCCATTCGTTACGATCCAACCACACTTTTACCATTCGGATTTTTTTGTAAATCACACAATTTAAGCATATGATTTATTTTAGCTATAAAAACGTGACACTGTGTTGTAAGTTCATTTTGCGATCAATATTTTTCCAATAGATGTATTTGTTGCTTTTCTTGTTTGGTAAGAAAAACTATTTTTTTTGGGATGGGTTTGTGGAAATTTGGGGGAAATAAAATTCAGAAAATGGCTGGTCAGGAAGGGTTTTTAAAGTGTTTTTTTTTCAGGCTGGTGTCCTTTTTTTTAAAAAATAGAGCTTTTAATTGCGCAATGCGCTTTACAAAGGTCCTTTAAACAAAAAGCAAAAAGGGTAACGTTGTAGAATGAACAGGGGACGCTGTTTGGCGTTTTACAATTGTTTTTCCGGACAGAGAAAAAACGCTGTTAACGGCCAGGCTTTTTATACACTGAGTCGGTGCAGAATTTGGGAAAAGGGGCCTTTTTCCATGATTCAGCTAAGCGAGGACCCGAGGCTCGAACCAGGACGTTCCGGTCCCGAAAGAAAGCGAGTGTCATCCCACTGACCACTAGTGCTTTACAAGGTATTCCTGACCCAAAAAGCAACAAGTAACATTTTGGGAAAGGACATGACGCCTGTTAGGCGATATTTCATTTTTTTTCCGGACAGAGCCCAAAGAGGTAACGACCAAATTTCTGATTTTACACCTATAACGTGACAAAATTGAGTAAAGAGCCTTTTCCATTGACTCAAATTGCGCCGAGCGAACTCGAACGCAGGACCTTCCGATCCCCAAAGCGAGTGTCATTTCCACTAACCACATGCCGGGATACTTGATGAACTCGAAGGAAAATTGAATCTTTTTAAAATGGGGATTGTTTTTGTGTTTATTCTGATCCCTTGTTTTATGGTTTTGGTAGACATGGAATTTTATGGTGTTGGATACAATAGTACAGTGATGAGTGAGATGATTTATGATGAGATGATGTTTATGATGTTTATGATGACGATGAGATTTACGACACGCGAAGAGATGATGCATTTGATGACGATGATGTTTATGGGTGATGATTTGGGGATATGATGGGGTGATGATGATGAGATGATGGATGATGGTTTATGTGGATGATGATGATGATGATGATGATGATGAGACGATGATGATGATGACCCATGATGACGACGACGACGACGAGAGATGAGACGACGACGACGACGATTTTTTGATGACGACGACGACGACGACGATGATGATGGGGGGGGCGACGCGACGCGATGATGATGATGTTGGGTGATGATAATAAAGAGTGATAGGCATGATTAACTTCATTAAAAGAGTACAGTGAGTGTAAAGGCTATACATTAATTTGTTTGTGCATCTGAATCAGTCAAAGTTCATTAAATGGAGAGAATATTAAATAAAGGAACGTTTATATGACAAAATAAATAAAAAATAGGATTTAACAGTCGTAGCTCACTTCCTTCCCCAAAGACGCATGGGAATTAGTAACACTGGCTCTAAACTTTTCGGGAACAATGGCGGGCGCCCGCATGAAATATTTCCCGGCGAGCATAAAAGGGATCCGAGGGGGTTTAAAAAAACTTAATTGATCTGGGTTTTTAATTTTAAACCCCTTGTCTCAAGGCAATAAAAGTTTAGCCAGCAAAGAAAACTAACAGCAATGATTTCTTTGTTAGACCAAGATGGCGCGTTGCCGGGGCGTGACATCAGACTATTGATCCATTTTATACAATTCTATAAATAGAAAATGGACTCGAGGGCCATCTGTAGGATTCGAAAAAAAAAGGAAAAAACCCCGAAAAACTTAGGCCAGAAAAAATCTTCTTCAAATATCGCCCGTTTCAAATTTCCCTTTTCTTGGCAAAAAACTCTAAGCCTGGGACTTCATTCCATCCCAGGTTTGAGAGTTTTTTTTTGATTTTTTTTTTTGGGAAAGGTAAAGGTCATTTAATCCGGTCGAAATTCAAAGGGACAAGTTTTCTGACCAGAATTTAAATTTGTACCCCCATCTCTGAAAAAGGGTATTATGTCAGAACGAAACCATGCTTAAACTTGTCAAAAACTAAAAAATTGTGCCCTTTAGCATGATGGTTTTCCATTCTCCCCATAAATATGTATTATAACTGACAAGTCTGATATGTCTGGCATAAATTCAATTTTAAAAACATTTTAAACCCAAATCCGACTTAACCATTTTGAGGCAAAGGGGGCCCACATATGTTGTTTTTTTAAAAAAAGGGGTTTTTTCCTTGTCTTAGTATTGATCCTCTGTTAAAAAGCAAGCACAATGTTTTAACATTATATGTGGAAACCCCAAATTTGCCGGAACCCCCCCCCCAAGCCCCCACCCATCTATTTTTTAGTTGCAAAGCACAATAATGATTTCAACATGATTTGTGGAACAACCCCCACCATCCCCCAGCCCCCCCCCCCCCAGCCCCCCACCCCAAGCCCACCCAAAGGGTTATAATGAAGCACTTTAAATGATTTCAAAGATTCTGGAAGAAACAACCATTTTGTGGGAAACAACTTCTCCCACCCCCACCCCCAATACATATTATTTTAGAAAAGAACTTTTTAAAATTTGTCGACATGTGTGTGGAGCAAGCCCCAACCCACCCCCACCTCCCACCCCCCCCCCCCCCCCCCCCCCCCCCCCCTCAACCCCCATCCATGCTATATATAGCAAAGCACAATGATTTCAACATGATGACTGGAAGAACAACCATTTTCTCGGAACAACCCTCCCCCCCCCCCTCCTCCTCCCCCCCCCCTTTCCCTCCCAACCACTCCTCCCCCCCTGTGAACAGTCCAAGTGGAATTTCAAATCATTTTATTACTTTGTTGTGAAAATTTCCCTATCTAGGTCATAGTATATTATGATTCGTTTCAATTTTGTACAAAAGAAGGGGGAAAACCATTCTTACGGTTTAAAACCCCTTTGGGAAGGGGATTCATAAGATTGCATAAAGGTACTACTATTTTATTGCAGGATGTGTTAATTAGGCATGGGAAAGGGGAAAAAAGAATGTTGATCGATACCATCAGAAAGACGGCGGGGTTAAACAGTTTCTGGGTGCCCGTGTGGAGAAGAGACGGAATAAAAAAGTTGGTAACATCTGGGATGATCGAGGAAAGAGGCTAGTGGAAGACAAAGAATGACTTATTTAAATAAAATAAGATTGGCCCAAAAGTGATTTAAAAGCAACCACAGATTTCAAAGCGCAAATCAGAGGATCGTGATTCGTGGAGACAGCTGACTGGCAACGTGCTCAAGAGTACAAGCCACTATGAATGATGATGTATAGCTAGCATGCGCTTGGCTAAGACTCTCACAACATTGCCATCCGGAAGTATAGCGGACCAATACACAAAACTATGGGTAACTTTGAACGTTTTATATTGGTTAATCAAATTTAGTGAAAAATTACTCATCAACAAAGGATGGCAAAAAGCAGTAACAAAAAAAATGTGTGACGTCTCTTCATAACTTCTTAGGCAAATTCTTTTTGATTATGGGTGTAAAAGAGCGACGATTATTGACGATTTGTATTGACAACCAGCATATATTGAAGCTAGTAAAACAAGAACCATCCCCGCTGAAACCAGGAAAATCAATTGCACAAGGTATTTATCCAGCTCCTTGAGGACCCGGGTTTTACACTTCCAAGGAGATTTAGATAAACCTTTTAATTCTGATTCAACACTTCTGGTCCCTATTCTTAAAACAAAATATATTATTAAAAAACAAACAAAGACTATGATATTTGATTGTCTAATGCGTTTAAAAAAAAAAAATATCATGAGGCTCATGGAAAACCGGAATTCATTCTTTTTTTTCTTTCCGTTTAACCCTTTAAACACATTGTAGGGAATTTCTAGCTACCTTTGGTTTGGGCGCCCGTACGTGTGTCATAAAGTATTTTATTTGTTTTCCCAATGGCGGATTATGTCTTAAGCTGACAATAGTCCGTTACACTTTCTCCTCTCTCTCTCTTCTCTCTCCCCTCTCCTCTCTCTCTCTCTCTCCTTCTCTCTCTCTCTCTTCAAGTACCAATTTTGTGCCAGACTTTGGTGATATGGTACAATCTCGAAAGGAAATGGCAGTTTGACGTCATTTTTCAGGTTTGTGCAGCGCCCAGTGAGTTGTCGTTAGTAGAGCACATGGAAACAAGTTATTTCATTGGTTGAACTATTGAATACAACTCACGATTTGGGGTTTTTTTTGTGGGAAAAAGACTTGTTCCTTTGAAGTCATTTTTGGTCAGTGTCAGGCCATAACTTACGAAGGCCACGATCACATACATCTTAGCCATCGTTTTGTTATAGCCTGACGCTGAAACCCAAAATGACTGGCATTTTGACGTCATTTTTTGGTCAGTATCAGGGCCGTGGCCTTCGGGAAAGTTATGCCCTGATTTCTGGGGCCCAAAAAATAACGTCAAAAAGCCAGTCTTGGCCCCAAAAGAAAACAAATCGTGAGTTGTATTCAATAGTTTTAACCCCAAAGAAATAACTTGTTTCCATGAGTCTTAACGCAACTCCTAGGGGTGCAAAAAACAAAAAAAAAAATAAGACGCGAAATGCTTTCCCTTTTTGGGTTTCAGTGTAAGGCCATAACTTTACGATGGATACGGGTTTTCGGACTAAATTACGATGGGTACGGTTGGGGGCTATAACTTTCGGGCTTCGGTGTCGGCCTTAATTTCGATGGCACGGTGTAGGCTATAACTGGCGATGCTACGGTCACATACCCAGACTAAAAAGGTCATCGAAAACAACAAGACACTATGGGCCCGACGACAGGTGGGGGTCGTATTTTTACACGCGGGGAGATTTGTATACTGTTGGAGTGGGGGGATCCTCGGGTGGCCGTCTTGTGGTCAGACCATGACTTTTCCTTCTACTATGCTGTGCCCTTTTGCTGTTGGGATGCTGTTCTTGTGTTGAAACCGTTGACGTTGTTAAATTCGAAGCCCTCGGTCGTAGTAAGACGCCATTGTATTTGGCTATCCAACTTCCGGTTATCTCGCTTCCGGACATGGGGACTTTGTTTCCGGGTCGTGGTTGAAAACTCCTTTTCCCCCGGAATGAAAAAAAAAAAGGGAGGATTGATGTGCATGAAAAATGGATTCAATAGGTAAAGGGTAAAAATCGCTAGAACCAGCAGCTTGGTTCAAAACAAAAAAAATCGGTTCTTTAAATTTCCCTTTCATGCGGCTAGACTTTTTACATGTCAGGGATCAAAATGTTTGAAAGTCAAAACATAATAAAATTTAATTTTTTTTTTTCCCTTGGGAAACAATTTTATGCTCGTTCGGAAGTATTTCATAAGGGCGTCCGCTATTTTTTATTTTTTAAAAAACCAGTTATTAAGTTACTATGCGTCATAGGGGGAAGTGAGGGTCACGACTGTTGAACCCTTTACGCTTGTTGTTGAAATTTTATTGAACAATTGGGGGCAGGGGTCAGTGGCACGTCTTGTTTCTCCAAAAAGGGTATCGAGTTGTTACCCGTACGCTATGCTGGGGCCTTGAGCAAGTCACCACTCGCCTTGCTCAATTTTCGGCGATGCACGCGGTTGACGCCTTGTTTATCAGCCTTCCCTTGGAATAGCCCCAGAGAAAACTTTTTTCCTTAGGGGAGAAAAAAAGGGAATTTTATTTATTTTTTTAAATTTTATTTATTTATTTATTAAATTATTAATTGAACATTTGGTTTTTGACTTTCTTCACCTCCCGGATCTCTTTTCCCCCTGCCCCAAACCAAAGTGACGCTTGGGACATATTTTATAGCAAATATTCAAAGTTTTATAACGGAACAATTGACCTCCCTGACCTCTTGTTTCTATGGCCCGTCGCTTTTTGCAAGTGGTTTATTTTATTTAGTGGTAACCCTACCCTTTCCAACTACAGAAAAATCTCAATTCGTTACGATTTACCTATTTTTTTATTAATTTTTTTTGTAGATCTAAATTTTTAAGAAATTTGGCCCCGTTGTGTTGGGGGGATGTTTTGCTTAAGAAATTTTTTTCGAAGAACTTGCCATGTGCTCAAAGTGTTTTTGGGGTGAAAAAAATTATTTTTGTTTTGTTGGGGTGTGTTGGGTTTTTGGGGATTAAAAACCTGAAAAAAAAGGGTGGTAAGGAGAGGTTAAATCTTTGAAAATATTTATGTTTGTTATTTTTCCAAAGGTCAAATGAATTTTTCATCAACTCATTTTCTCATGGATTACGAAGCTGTGCAAAAAATGTGCCTTCTTTCCTTTAGGGTATCGCCTGCAACCACAGTCGGACTTTCCCCCCTCCAGGAAAAACCCCAGGGAGCGTCTTGTTCCTTGTCCTTCCTGGTCGGGGGGGAACGACCCCTTTAAAAAGATGGGGAGAAAGGAAAGGGGGGGAGGGGGGGGGGTAAGAGGTGGGCCTATGGTTTTTATGACGTCATTATATAGAAGTTACATGAGACTACTAAACTGTCTAAGGTTGGGTTCAAGAATTGTGTCACTGCAGATAATCAGATTTAAGGTGAAAATATGCGGGGCTTAAAAGGTTTTTTTACACATTTTAGTGGATATTTATTGCTCTTTATAAGTTGAAGTTGTTTTTATTATTTTTTTTATTTGTTTGTTTGTTTATTTTTTTAAAAGACGATATTTAACGAAAGTTAGAGATTTTACCCGTACGAGTGGATTATTTCATCTCTTATTTTCCTCTCACGGCGATGGGAGATGTTGTGTTGATGTTGATGTTGTGTTGATGTTCGGCTCCTGACCTATCACCACCTCTACATCGTTCATTCGAGTCTCCATCGCCGTTTCCCCCTCCGGAAATCCTCCGTCACAGGGTTCCCCTGCCCCTTCCCTTGCAACAACCCTCCGCTCTCGGGTTTTTCCCGCGACTCTCGCATGGCTTTTGAAGGCCTTGTAGGCAGGGCAGTTGGGCTGTCTTGGTCATATCCCCAATTGGGAACTGATTGGCGCCCTGTGCGGGGCGACTTCTTCCCGGGAATTTAAAACGTTGATTTGGCTTGCCGCCCCATAGCATGTGTTTGGAAGCCTAGGGGAAATAACGTGAAAAAAAAATCATATATTAATTTTAAAGCAAAAAGATGTTGTAGAAGTCAGAAATAATATAACAAAGTGAAATGGAATGTAAGCTCAATTTAATTACGAAACAGATAAAATGGACGTTCGGGGTTTTCCCTTTTGACAAAAAGGATGATGACATAAGCTCATTTTTGTTAGATGTGGCGTATATAAATGTACAAAAAAATTTTTATGATTATTATTATTTTATTAAATTTTTTTTTTATTATTATTATTATTATTATTATTTTATTATTATTTTTTATTATTATTATTTTTATTTTATTATTATTATTATTTTTATTATTATTATTTTTATTATTATTATTAATATTATTATTATTTTTATTATTTTATTATTATTATTATTATTATTAATATTATTATTATTATTGTTATTATTATTATTATTATTATTTATAATTATTTTTAAAATTTTTTTTATTTTTATTATTATTATTATTATTATATTTATATTATTATTATTTTATTATTATTTTTATTATTATTTTAAAGAGCAACCCAAAAGTCCCTGTATCTGTTTTTGTAATTAAATTGAAGCTTCATTTTAATTTCCATTGTTATTTTATTTAATATATAGATACATCATTTGGGAAATTTGGTTTTTGATTCTTGAAAAAATTGGGGATTCTCCGAGCCATCGCCACAGTGAGTTACAACGCCACAGTGAGTACAACGCCACAAGAGTTTCAACGCCACAGTAGTACAACGCCACGGGGAGTACCCCACAGTGAGTACAACGCCCAGTTTAGTCAACGCCACGTGGTACAACGCCACAGTGGTACAACGCCACAGTGAGTCAAACCACAATGAGTTTCAAACCCCCACGTGGGGTACAAGCACAGTGAGTACAACGCCATGTGGTACAACGCCCCAAATGAGTACAACCCACAGGGAGTCAACGCCAAATGAGTACAAACGCCACGTGAGTACAACACCCCCCAGTGAGTACAACACAGGAGTACAAAGCACAGTGGTAAAAAACCCCAGTGAGTTTCAACGCACGTGAGTACAACCCACTGTGAGGTTTCAACGGGCCCAAAAAAGTAAACCCACAGTGGTACAACGCCTCGTGAGTACAAACGCCACATGAGTACAACGTAACAATGGTACAAGCACAGTGAGTACAAAAACCCGTGAAAACACCACCCCAGTGAGTCAAAAGCCAAAAATGAGTCAAAAGCCCCAGTGGTACAAAAGCCAGTGAGTCAAAAACCACAGTGAGTCAAGCCATTTGTGAGTACAAAGCCCCAGTGGGGTACACGCCACAGTGATCCAACGCCACAGTGGTACAACACCACAGTGGTCAAAGCCACAGTGAGTACAACGCCACAGTGGAGTACAAAGCCCTTTAGTACACGCCAAATGAGTACAACGCCCAGTGTTAAAAAGCCCAATGAGCACAAGCCCGTGAGTACAACACCACAATGGTTCCAAACGAACATGGCACAACGCCCAATGAGTCACCACGTGAGTCAAAGCCCTGTGTACAAACGCCCCATTGAGTACAAACGCCATGTGTACACACCACAGTGAGTAAGCCAAGTGAGTACAACGCCCAAATGAGTACAAAGAAAAAGGGGACAACGCCCCCCAGTGAGTACAACGCCCAAATGAGTTCAACGCCACAATGAGTACAACACCACAGTGAGTACAACGCCCCAGTGAGTACAAAAGCCCCAATGGGGTACAAAGCCCTGTTTAGACAAAGCCACAATGAGCACAACCCCCCCAAGTGGTACAACACCCAATGAGTACAACGCCACAGTGAGTCCAACGCCACAATGAGTCAAACGCCCCAATGGTACAACACCACAGTGAGTAAAAAACACCCCCAAAAGAGTACAACGCCAAATGAGTACAACGCCCTTGTGTAAACGACACTGAGTACAAAACCCCCAGTGGTACACGCCACAATGGTACAACCCCCCAGTGAGTACAACGCCACAGTTTAGTACAACGCCCAAATGAGCCAAGCCACAATGAGTACAACGCCCAAATGAGCTTTTCAACGCCATAGTGAGTAAACGCCACAGTTTGGTACAACGCCACAGTGAGTCAAAAGCCCCAGTGGGGTAAAACGCCACGGAGTACAAAAGCCCCAAAAAAAAAACAACGCCACAGGGTACAACGCCACAAAGAGTACAACGCCATAGTGAGTTAACGCCACAGTGGTAAACGCCAAGAGTACAACCCCACTTTGAGTTCCAACGCCCAAAGAGTACAACGCAACAGTGAGTACAACCCCACAATGAGTAAACGCCACAGTGGGTACAACGCCACAGTGAGTACAACCCCCAAAATAGTAAAACGAAAACCGGGGGGGTAAACGCCCAAAGAGTACAACGCCCCCAGTGAGTACAACGCCACAAAGATTTAAAAACGCCCACTGGTACAAACGCCAAAAAGGGAGACAACGCCACAGTGAGTACAACGCCCAAAGAGTACACGCCCAGTGATTTACAAGGGCCACAAAGAGTCAAGCCACGTGGTACAAGCCAGTGAGTACAAGGGCACAAAGAGTAAACGCCACAGTGGTACAACGCCACAAAGAGTACTAGCCATGTGGACACGCCAGGGGTTTACAAGGGCCACCGGATTTTACAAGCCAAATGAGTAAAAACCCACGTGAGTAAAACGCCCAAAATGAGTAAAAACCGCCCGTGAGTACAACGCCACAGGAGTCACGCCACAGTGAGCCAACGACAAGGGTAAAGCCACAGTGAGTACAAAACGCCAAAGGTACAACGCCACGTGAGTACAACGCCACAAAGTTACAACGCCACAGTGAGTACAACGCCACAAAGATTTACAACGCCACAGTGAGTTACAAACGCCACAAAGAGTCCCAAAGCCACGTGAGTACAACGCCACAAGGAGCTACAACGCCACAGTGAGTACAACGCCAAAAAAGAAACCCAATGGCTGCTAAGTGTGGCGATCACGGAGACTCTCAGTCTATTTTTAGGGTATATAAATTAATAAATACTCCTTCAAAAAAGTCGTAACGTACTTCCTTCCTAATGACTGGTAACTTAGTAACACTGGCTCTAAACTATCGGAACAATGGCGGACCCCCGTAAAAAAAATTTTCCCCCGGCGAGCATAAAAGCGTATCCAGGGGAAAAAATTACCCATAAAATTGAATCGGGTTTTGTTTTTCACATTCTGATACATGGCATAGAAAGAAAAAGTTCTAGCCAGCTTGAAAAAAAAAAGTAATGAGTTTCTTTGTTTAGAACCCAAGATGGCCGCCGTTGCGGGCCGGGCCGTGACATCAGAATACTGAATCGTTTTGCCTGTTTGTCGCTTTTTAAAAAAACTGTTTGCAGGCGGCATTTCCAGTGTCTGTTGGTTTTTGGAAACCCACGTTTAGGGGTATTTGACATTTCATGTATTTTTCGCTATATTTAAAGGCTCAATTGTGACGCGTCTGAAAAACGGTATTATGTGGGAAACCCGAACCAGATGCTAAAAAGCCGAATTAAATTTTTTAAAACTGGTCAAAATTAAGCACCCAAAAAATTCGTTCCCATTTTCCCAAAAATTTCTTATATTTTAAACTCAACACAAGGTCTGATATGTCTGGCTTTTATTAAATTTTAAATGTGGTCTAGTGGTATGTCAATCGCTTTCAAATGGGGAAGGTCATGGGTTCGAGCCTCGCTCGGCGCATAGTTGTGTCCTAAAAGAAGACCTCTATACTAATTCTCCACCATATTCGGGTTTGTAAAATGAGTACCTGGCCGTTAACAGCGTTGTCTCTATCGAAAAAAAATGTAATTTCGCCTAACAGTCGTCATGTCCGTCCAATGTTACGTGTTCTGTAGGTCTAGGGGGACCCCTTTTTAAAAGCGCTTTGAGGCATGTTTGGGTGGATATTGCTCTTATTTCTTTTTATACCTCGGCTGGGAGAACCAATGTTTGTCGTTGCTTTGCCAAATTTTTGTTTTTATTTTTCTCCGTTTTTAAATACGGACAATAAACAGGTTATAGGGATATTGACCTTTTAATAATTAATAATAATAATAATAATAATAATATTATTAATAATAATAATATTATAAAATATAATATATTAATAATAATAATAATTATAAATTAATAATTTAAAAATAATAATTTAAAAATATATAATTAAAAATTATAATAATATAATAAAATAATAATAATAAAAATAATAATAATTATATAATAATAATATTAATAACAATAGTATACAAACATCATAAACATGTGGTATAGGGGAAAATAGAATAAGATCCTTTGAATGCCCTTAATAAATTTAAATTAGTAATGCCCTAAATCTATTGATTAAATATTTACTAACGATACCGTGGTAAAGATAGTTTTCAACTTAAATGTTTCTCATTGTGGTGTACAAACATTTTCTTTAACCGTGAAATGCTAATAGCGCACTCACAACACACACAAAAAACCACACACACACACAACCCCACATACAATGCGTATAGAAGATAACCATAAAATTATATAATAATGGGATAATATATCATACAAAATTGAAAGCCATTGTCAACAGCAGAGCAATACAAGTATTATTCGTCATATATAAATCTCCCATCATATAATTCCCTGTTACTAACACCTTGAAATAATTCCATAGATTTGCATTCCCTTTTTTTCCCAAATTTTTAAACTGTTCCCTTTCTGAAACCCCCAATACGAAAACCGAACGAGTTTTTGTCTTTTTGGTTTGTTTTGCATCTAGAGGGCAAAATCTTAAAAATTGTCCCCTTAGTAAGTAAAATTAGAATTTTGAAAAAAAAAACAGAAGAGTCTACCCTATCCAGACCATGTTTCCATGCAACTATAAACTGAAATTTAAAACCCCACGAATTCTTCTATATTTCAAACTAGGTAAGTCAAGAATTCTAACCTTTTCCCTTTTAAGATAAATACTGTATTTGTTTTAAATTTTTTTCGGTTAGCTCTCCCCCTGTACACTTTCAATTCTAATAAAATTGGGTTTTTTTTATAATGGGCCCCCAGATGCAATTTCCGTATTCTAGAATTGGTCGAACGGAGCGATTTATTACAAATATAAAAATGTGGTTTTATCAAAGACTTATAAAAAGGGTTTTATATATATATATTATATATAAAATATATATTTTATATTTATATTTATATTATATTTTATATATATTCTATATAGTAATAAAAATTTAAAAATAATTAAATATAATAATAATAATAAAATAATAATAATAATAATAATATTAATAATAATATAATTTATAATGATACTTTAATAATAATAATAATTAATAATAATATAATAATTAATAATATATGATAATAAAAATATATAAGATCCATCACCACAAATGCACATTGCTCTATATAAAGGCTCAGATTGAATTTAACCAAATTCCTACCGTCCTCTATTCTTTGCCTCTCTCATCCTCTCATTCCTCTCTCCTCTCTTCTGTCGTTGTCGCATCCGACTTATCTCTTTCACCTTGATGAGGTAGAAAACGCTACCAGGACCGTGCTGGTCTATGAGTGGACCCTGAAGGGGGTGAAAGGGATGGGGGGATGGGGGGGGGTCGGAAAGGAGGGGGGGGGTCGGAAAGGAGGGGGGGGGGTGGTTAGGAATATTTTGGTTAATAACAGCAGATGTAATGTACATTTCTGAAAAAGAACAACTCATTTTAAATTATTTTTTTTTTAATTTGGCCAGAAAACTAGTCTTTTGAGATATCCATCTACTGAAATAATCTTCATCTTGTTAAAAAAAACCTCTCAGACCCGGGATTTCCTTCACTTCCTTGAAGTCCCAGACTTGAGAGGGGTTTTTTGCCAAGATAAGGCTCATTTTAATCGAAGGACGAGTTTTCTGGTCAAAATACACGTTTCCAGGTTAAAGAGTTCTCAAACTCGGGACTTCCTTCACTTCCTTTTTAAGTCCCAGATTTGAGAGGGTTTTTTTTTTTTTTTTTTTTTTTGCCAAGACAAGGCTTATTTTAAGCGAAGGACGAGTTTTTTGGTCAATTTTTTTTTGTAATTTTCTTTTTCAAAGCACGACAGAGATTTAGAAATCGGGTCGTGGGGGAGGGGGGGGAGCTGCCTAAAGCCGGTGATCGTGAAAATACTAGCAAAAGAGTGAAAATGGAGTGGCTGCTTCGTATGGGAACAATACGGACAGTATAGTGGACGTTTCGGGTACAAACCCTTAGTCAGCACAACAATATACCATAATGGTGTGTATTGTTGTGCTGACGAAAGGTTTGTACCCGAAACGTCCATTGTCTGTTTGGTTCCCATACGAGGCCTCTCCATTTTCACTCTTTCGTTAGTATTTAAATTGATCGAAAGACATAATAAATACACTTTTTCAGGCCAATTTGTTTATTAGAAGATGCATGCTTTTTATCTTTACTGTGGAGAGTGTCTACTGCCGCTATAGCATTTATTCTTGAGGTCTCAGGTTCGATCCCTAATTGAGGAAGGTTGATTTTTTTTAGATGTATGTTTTTCTTGCATTTTTCATTCTGGTCTGTTTTGTCTGGTACTGTTTAAATTTAAACTGAGCTTTTATATAGCGCAATATCCACTAAACATGCTCAAAGCGCTTTACAAGGGTTCCCTGGACAACAGCAAAATTTAGCATTTAGAACGAGACATGACGCCTGTTAGTCGATATTAAACTATTTTTTTTTCGGACAGAGACAATGCTGTTAACGACCAGGTACGCATTTTACACCTGAGTACGGTGAGAGATTGTGAGTAAAGAGCTTCCTTCTCCAAGGAATCAACCATGCTCCGAACGAGGTTCGAACCCAGGACCTTCTGATCCGAGAGCGAGTGCCATAACACTAGATTACATATAGCCGCACATTTACTTTTTTGAATCGACTCTTTCACCCTCTCCTTACCAGCTATTTTCAGAATTTTTTCCCAAAACTTCACACCCACCCAACACAAAAACAGACATTTCTTACTCAAACAGAAAAGCAACAAGCACATTCTATACATAATATTGTTCGACAATATGAACTCTATTACAGAATATCAAGTTTTTATAGCTATGGCAAAAAGAAATGAAATCTGGATGAGTAAAGTGACGGTTGCATCGTAACAAATGTGACGATTTTTCAATAGGTGGTAAGGAGAGGGTTAACACTGACTTTGGCCTACCTTATGATTGAGGAACTCTTTTTCAGCCATGGATACACTTGGTTCATATCTAGTTTCGCTTTGAGGGGCTGGTTTGTGTCGACTGGCTATCACTGATTGGAGGTGGCTGTAGGGATGGGAGGGAACGATATAAAATTGTTGGTGGTGGTGGTGGTGAAGGGGGGGGGGGGGGTGGTGAGTATTATAAAACTGAATAATTCACCCAAATGTCGGAGCATACTCAATGTCTTAATCGTTTCTATGTTACATGTTTGTGTTGAGAATTTAAGCTTAAATTCTTGCCAACTAACTTTGCGGCGTTTGTGTGTGTTGAACCCGTGACCTCAAGAAGTCGGGGAGAGAGAAGGCTTTAATAAAGCTAAGGTTTGAAGCGACCTTTTTTGGGGTCATGGATAGCTCATACGATAGAGTCACGATCTCCCCGGCCAGGCGGAGTTGTCAAACCTGTAAGGTCGCGGGTTCGAGCCCCCATCGCCGCCGCGAAGTTTTTATTCTCTGTTGTCTTCTGACATTTTCCTATTCACTTCATTTCTTGTTGTAAAAACTGAATATTGTGCATTTATGATATTAACGTACATTATAGGTTTTTTAATGGTTTTCTTTTTAAATAAGGAAAACTATTCAAAAAATTGATTTTGAGATTTTGGTGGAAAATGATATTTTATTATCTTAGAATTAATATTATTATTATTGAAGTCCAACTTCTTAAAATAGACTAGACATAAAGGCGGGGAAAACACAGTTGAAAAGGGTACAGGTAGTAAGAAAAATGTGAATAGGGAATGAGATTAGCGGAAGATTGGACGTCACCCATAGTCTGTGACGTCACCGGCGGAAAAGGTATTAGAGAGAGAACGTCATGTTGGTTGTGCGCGGAAGCGAGGACGAGAGACGCATGCGCACAACCAACATGACGTTCTCTCTCTAATAACTTTTCCACCGGTGACGTCACAGACAAGGGACGCTACTCTTCCGCTAATCTCATTCCCTATAACGGAAAGCTATTTTGCTATTTTCTCAATCTGTCATTTTTCTAAGGGTATGGAATACTGTGTCAAACGTTTCTCAGAATCTATTCAATGAAATTGTCTGAAAATTTCCACAGTTATCACAGATATAATGTATTATGTCACCATAGAGAGATTTTTTGGATAAGGTTTGTGTTTTTTAAAATTATTATCCAAATCATAAATTTTTAACATCAATTTTGTCATAACATTTTGATTCGCAACTTTGCAATGTTCTAATAAAAATGTTCATAAGCTAAAGCCGTAAAATCTCTCTATGGTGACACACTATGGTACAATGTTGACAAGAGGGAAGAATATGGAGGTCATTCCTTCATTAGTTTTTGTCACAAGATTGTAATAATTTTTTTTATATAGCGCAATATCCACTAACTGTGCTCAAGGCGCTTTACAAGGGGTCCCTGGCCCATAGCAACATTTAACATGTAGGACGGGACATGACGCCTGTTAGGCGATATTACATTTTTTTCGGACAAAGACAACGCTGTTAACGGCCAGGTACTCGTTTTAAAACCTGAGTACGGTGAGAGAATGTGAGTAAAGAGCCTTTTCCAAGGACTCAACTATGCGCCGAGCGCGAGGCTCGAACCCAGGACCTTCCGATCCGAAAGCGAGTGTCATACCACTAGACCACATAGCCGCGTTATATCTTTTGGTGCCAAACCCCCAAATCTGGTGTCAAAATGGTAATCAACACAGATAATTTTCATCAAAAATGTTGTTTTTCAAACCTATAATGACGATACAGAATGATTAAAACCTCCTAATATAGGTAATTATTTTTTTTAGAAAAGACCCAAACCGCCCCTTAAGCTTGGCGCATAGTTGAGTCCTTGAAAAAGGCTCTTTACTAACATTCTCTCATCGTACTCAGGTGTAAAATGAGTACCTTGCCGTTAACAGCGTTATCTCTGTCCGAAAAATTGTAATATCGCCTAGCAGGCGTCATGTCCCGTCCTACACGTTAAATGTTGCTGTTGACCAGGGACCACTTGTAAAGCGCTTTGAGCACATTTAGTGGATATTGCGCTATATAAATGCTCAATTTAATTTTAAAGTCTTAGTAAAATATTCAAAAATTCTGAACGTCTGAACAATCGCACCCAAACACTAAACTATGTTTAATCTTTAACGTATCAATTTTAATTGAGAGAATTAGTGGCAATTTATCACCTAACTGGCGGGCTAAAAACAATAGCAAAGAGTCAATATTACTGTGTGACGTCATCTTCATTCATTTTATAGATAGAATGCGCTTGGCTAAAAAAATCACAACATTGCCATCTGGAAATATAACGGACCAACACACAA
This sequence comes from Berghia stephanieae, assembly GCF_034508935.2. Taxonomy (NCBI): domain Eukaryota; kingdom Metazoa; phylum Mollusca; class Gastropoda; order Nudibranchia; family Aeolidiidae; genus Berghia; species Berghia stephanieae. The sequence goes on along the minus strand of NC_088368.1, from coordinate 45,772,378 downwards.
CACAATGTGTAACCATGAACTTTTATAATTAGGTTAATTAATACAGTTTAGTGAGAATTACTCATAAACGCAGATGGCAAAAAAAAAGCATTAACAAAGACCTGAGTGACGTCAACTTCGAACTATGTATAGATATCTCCTTTTCCAACTTCTTAAAACAGACTGGATATAAAGGCACGAAAAAACACTGTTGAAAAGTACGTAAGGTAGTAAGAAAAGTGTGAATGCTATTTTGCTATTTTCTCAATCTGCCATTATCTAAGTGTATGGGATACTGTGTCAAACGTTTCTCAGTCTATTCATGAAACTGTCCAAAAATGTCCAGTTATCACAGAGATAATGTAGTTTGTCGCCTAACACTTACTCAAAGAATGGAACCTCAGC
>NC_088368.1:45766994-45769494 GCF_034508935.2 Berghia stephanieae | reverse complement strand
TCATAAACGTGGTGTGGAAAAAAAAATCTGAATGACGTCAACTTCATTCCATCTATAACAAAATGTCCGTCATGCCATGCCATTAGGCTCAATGGAGCTGGTGTTTTTTTTTTCGGTTTCTATAGCGTGAACCGGAAAAATAAATTGCTTGCTATCCTTTGGATAGGACGCAATTCTATCTCAAAATTGCTTTTTCACCAGATTTAATAGAGAAAGATATCCGTGGAGACTTGCTGGATGAACAGTGGAAGGAATGGGGTGGGGGGTACGGGGGGGGGGGCGAGGTGGTCAGAAAACAATCTCGACTAAAAAATTGAGCTTTATATAGCGCAATATCCACTGAATGTGCTCAAAGCGCTTTACAAGGGGTCCCTGGTCAACAGCAACATTTAACATGTAGGACGGGACATGACGTCTATTAGGCGATATTACAATTTTTTCGGACAAAGACAACGCTGTTAACGGCCAGGTACTTATTTTACACCTGAGTACGGTGAGAGAATGTGAGTAAAGAGCCTTTTCCAAGAGCTCAACTATGCGCCGAGCGCGAGGCTCGAACCCAGGACCTTCCGATCCGAAAGCGAGTGTCATACCACAAGACCCAAGGACTCAACTATGCGCCGAGAGCGAGGCTCGAACCCAGGACCTTCCGATCCGAAAGCGAGTGTCATACCACAAGACCCAAGGACTCAACTATGCGCCGAGAGCGAGGCTCGAACCCAGGACCTTCCGATCTAAAAGCGAGTGTCATACCACTAGACCACACAGCCGCGCTACACATGGGATCCGATCATGGTCCATTTACATGTGAAGCGAGGGCTCTATCAACTGAATTTCTCAGACCCCCCCCCCCCCCATCCCGCTCCCCCTACCCCCGGATGGAAATGAATACATGCTTTAAAATGTGACCCACCTAATGACAGCGGTATACTCTTCAATAGTCGCTACGTTACTTCCTTCCTAATGACGCATGGTAACTTAGTAACACTGGCTCTAAACTATCGGAACAATGACGGACTCCCGCATAAAATATTTCCCCGGCGGGCATAAAAGCGTATCCAGAGGGGAAAAAAACATAAATTTGATCGTGTTTTGACTTTTACACATTCTGATCACAAGGCATATGAAAAGTTCTAGCCAGCATGAAGAATAAAAAGTAATGATTTTCTTTGTTTAGAACCAAGATGGCCGCCGTTGCCGGGCTGCGTGACATCAGACTACTGAATCCAATTGAGTCGAGATGGACTAGGTGGTGGGCATTCCATTTACTACAGTCACAAATACGAAACTTGAGGGTTTTTTTCTTTCTAATCGTTATAGTGGAGATTTCTTCTTCTTCTTTTATTTTTGTTTAATATATTTTTGGTCGGGCTATCTGGTCTTGTGGTATGGCACTCGCTTTCCCGGCAGGAAGGTCCTGGGTTCGAGCCTCGCTCGACGCATAGTTGAGCCCTTAGAAAAAAAAAAGGTTCTTTACTCACATTCTCTCACCGTACTCATGTGTAAAAATGAGTAACTGACCGTTTACAGCTTTGTCTCTGTCGGAAAAAAATGTGTAATATCGCCTAACAGGCGACATATCATCGTTAATAATAATAATAATAATAATACACATTTATATAGCGCTCATTCTCGTGTAAAACACAAGCTCTGGGCACTTTACAATATAAATATCAATTTTAAGTGAAAAAAATAAAAAAAATAAAATAATAACAACAATAACAATTCATAGCCAAATCAAGGATTCATATAGAGTCAAGAAAAACAAATACAGTAAAAATGTGTCTTGAGATTCTTTTTAAAAGTAGGTAAAGACTTGCACTCCCTCAGACCACGTGGTAGTTCATTCCAAATCTTGGGGCCGAAACAAGCAAACGATCTATCACCAAATTTTGTTCTTGATCTTTTTTCCGAAATTTTCGTTTGGTCATTACATGATCTTAAAGTGTAATTTTCAAATTTACACATGACCACGTGATCTGTGAGATATGCCGGTGCTATACCAGCCAAACACTTATAAACAAGACACGCTGCTTTGTAATATGTGCGCTTTTCAATGGGCAACCAGTGGAGAGAGGCCAACAAAGGGGTTGCATGATCAAATTTTTTTTTGCCAAAAACTAATCTTGCTGCACTGTTTTGCAGTAGTTGCAATTGTTTAATAGAAGCCTGAGGCAAGTTGACAAGCAGCGAGTTACAATAGTCTAGTTTCGAAAAAATGAGGGAAACAACCAATGTTTTACATGTTCCAATTGCAATATACTGACGGATCGAACTGATTTTCTTCAATTGAAAGTATAAAGATTTACAGAGAGCAGAAATGTGAGCTGACATTTTCATTTCTGAATCAAAATAGACACCCAAATTTTTCACAGTCTTTGAAACTTTGATCTTTTCACCCCCAATCAACACCTCAAGACCATCATTCACCTTCAACTGCCCTCTATTTCCCACAATCATCACTTCTGTTTTTGACTCATTCATTTTCAACTTGTTTGCA
>NC_088368.1:45749494-45761994 GCF_034508935.2 Berghia stephanieae | reverse complement strand
AGCCTGACACTAGAACCGTAGCCATCGTTAAGTTATAGCCTGACACTAGAACCGTAGCCATCGTTAACTTATAGCCTGACACTAGAACCGTAGCCATCGTTAACTTATAGCCTGACACTGATCGTAGCCATCGTTAACTTATAGCCTGACACTAGAACCGTAGCCATCGTTAACTTATAGCCTGACACTAGAACCGTAGCCATCGTTAACTTATAGCCTGACACTAGAACCGTAGCCATCGTTAACTTATAGCCTGACACTAGAACCGTAGCCATCGTTAAAATATTATAGTCTGACACTAGAACCGTAGCCATCGTTAAGTTATAGCCTGACACTAGAACCGTAGCCATCGTTAACTTATAGCCTGACAATAGAACCGTAGCCATTGTTAACTTATAGCCTGACACAGAGATGCCAACTTTAAATTTGGCTCACAGGAGTTTCAGCCACAACTCGTAGGAATTTCAACGCCGAAAGAGGAATTTCCGCTCACAAAAAAAAAGGAATTGGAACGATATTTGGCATTGTGCTTACATATTGTATAGTTCTAAATAGATAACTGATTAGAATTACAGTGTATATTATGATACATAAACACATTGCAAATTACAATCCCAAAGTTTCCTTATTTCAAATGAAGTAAAGCGCCAAAACCTAACGGTAGAGATTGTAGTACTGGTGGTAGTGAGGATGATGTGGTGTTGGTGGTTGTAGTAATAGTGGTAGAGATGATGAAGATGTGATAGTGGCTGATGTTGTAGTTGTAGTGGTAGTGATGATGATATGGTGGTGGTGCTGGTTTGAAGTAGTAGTTGTAGTGATGATGTGGTGGTGGTATAGTGGTTGTAGTAGTTGTGGTCGTGATGATAATGATGTGGTGGTGGTTGTAGTAGTGGTGGTAGTGATGTTGATGTGGTGGTGGTGGTGGTGGTGGTGGTGGTTGTAGTACAAATGGTAGTGATGATGATGTGGTAGTGGTGGTTGTAGTAGTAATGGTAATTATGATGTGGGTTGTAGTAGTAGTCGTGGTAGTGATGATAATGTGGTGGTGGTGGTTGTAGTAGTACTGGTCGTGATGATGATGTGGTGCTGGTGGTTGTAGTAGTAGTGGTAGTGATGATGATATTGTAGTGGTTGTTGTTGTAGTAGTGGTGGTAGTGATGAAGATGAGGCGATGGTAGTAGTTGTAGTAGTATTGGTAGTGATGATGATGTGGTGGTGGTTGTTGTAGTGGTGGTAGTGATGATGATGTGGTGGTGGTTGTAGTAGTATTAGTGGTAGTGATGATGATGTTGTGGTGGTGGTTGTAGTAGTATTAGTGGTAGTGATGATGTGGTGGTGGTGGTGGTTGTAGTAGTAGTGGTAGTGATGATGTGGTTGTGGTGGTTGTAGTAGTAGTGGTAGTGATGATGTGGTGGTTGTAGTAGTAGTGGTAGTGATGATGTGGTTGTGGTGGTTGTAGTAGTAGTGGTAGTGATGATGTGGTGGTGGTGGTGGTTGTAGTAGTAGTGGTAGTGATGATGTGGTTGTGGTGGTTGTAGTAGTAGTGGTAGTGATGATGATATTGTAGTGGTTGTTGTTGTAGTAGTATAGTAGTAGCATTAGCAGTAGTAGTAGTAGTAGTGATGATGATGATGATGTGGTGGTTGTAGTAGCAGTGGTAGTGATGATGATGTGGTGGTGGTGGTGGTTGTAGTTGTAGTAATGAAGATGAGGTGATGGTAGTAGTTGTAGTAGTATTGGTAGTGATGATGATGTGGTGGTGATGGTGGTTGTAGTAGTGGTGGTAGTGATGATGATGTGGTGGTGGTTGTAGTAGTGGTGGTAGTGATGATGATGTTGTGGTGGTGGTTGTAGTAGTGGTGGTAGTGATGATGATGTGGTGGTGGTTGTAGTAGTGGTGGTAGTGATGATGATGTGGTGGTGGTTGTAGTAGTGGTGGTAGTGATGATGATGTGGTGGTGGTTGTAGTAGTATTAGTGGTAGTGATGATGATGTTGTGGTGGTGGTTGTAGTAGTATTAGTGGTAGTGATGATGTGGTGGTGGTGGTGGTGGTTGTAGTAGTAGTGGTAGTGATGATGTGGTTGTGGTGGTTGTAGTAGTAGTGGTAGTAATGATGTGGTGGTGGTTGTAGTAGTAGTGGTAGTGATGATGTGAAGCTGGTGGTTGTAGTAGTAGTGGTAGTGATGATGATGTGGTGGTGGTTGCAGTAGTAGTGGTGGTGATGATGGTTGTAATACTAGTGGTAATGATGATGATGTGGTGGTTGGAAGGGAGGGGGGTATCCTTGGAACAAATTGACCTCACCGGAATTTGACGGAAGTTGCCCGGAGCCCGGAATTTTTTGCTCCAGACCGGAGTTTTTTCCGGTGAAACCGGAGTTTTGGCATCACTGCTGACACTAGAACCGTAGCCATCGTTAACTTATAGCCTGACACTAGAACCGTAGCCATCGTTAACTTATAGCCTGACACTAGAACCGTAGCCATCGTTAACTTATAGCCTGACATTAGAACCGTAGCCATCGTTAACTTATAGCCTGACACTAGAACCGTAGCCATCGTTAACTTATAGCCTGACACTAGAACCGTAGCCATCGTTAACTTATAGCCTGACACTAGAACCGTAGCCATCGTTAACTTATAGCCTGACACTAGAACCGTAGCCATCGTTAACTTATAACTGAGTTTGCGCCAACGGGTCCCGTTAGAGATAGACGACGATTGGGATTGTTTGGAAGCTTTAACCCTTTGCCCACTAGTCATTATGACATCGGAAATGCTATCGCCTTCTACATCTACGCCAGAATAGAAATAGAGGGTGGAGCCTACCATGATATAACATTTTATGGATCCCTAATTTCATCATATCAGTTCTGTCCACTGACAGGTGGGTGGATATCGCTTTCAAGAACTTATGTCCTTATATGAAATCCTGAGTTTTTGACCAATCAACGGATTGCTCTTTTGATAGCTCGCTCGTCAACATGAGTCAGCTCAGCCCTTGATTTATGTAAAGGCATCACATGCGGTATATGTTGTGTAACTTCAAAGATCACGGTTGACCGAAAGCGATGAATGGAAGCCCTACTGTGGCGTGGAGAACGAGGTCTTGTATGTATAGTTACGTCATATCTCAACGCTCGTGAATTCTTAGTACGGCTGGACTCACAATCAAAACTCGAAATCTGTGTTTTAAACTCTTGAATCAATCGAATTACATCAGTGCGTTCGTCTCATTGAGAAATGAAAAACGATATATAAATCAAGAACATCGACCGGAAAATAAGGAAATTATCATAAAATTATAAAATTTGAGAAAGCTATTTTCAAAATCAAATATATTACAAAAAAGGTTATTTCTCGACCGATTTTTATGAGACAAAGACAATTTTTCTCCACTTTTCAAGCTGATTCCAACAATGAGGTTTTCAAATTTATCGCGATAAGATTCTTTGTCTTTATTTTTTTTTAATACCCAATTGACTGCTCAGGAAATGAATACGTAATCCTTGGCGGCTAGCGAGTAGGTGTTAAATTTTGCTTACCCTTTCCCACGCAGACGCACACACACACACACACACACACACACACAGACTGAACACACAATGTATGTCTTTCACTTCTGGCCAAAGTTGCCTTATTACAACTTAGACTCGAATGATAACAGCGAGTAGGGTGTCAGATTAAACTTCAGTTTTAAAAGTCAAATTCAATTCACACCGTAATAAATCATAATAATGATCATTCTTGATATATTAGAGCATTAAAATATTTAATTCACATTACCATAAATATATTTTAAATATATGTATTTTGTAATTATTTTAGCGACGATACGAACCCCTTTTAATCGTCGAGCCGAACGATAGGATGCTAGACGACGATAAGTCTGTGTGTGTGTGTGTGTGTGTGTGTGTGTGTGTGTGTGCGTGCGTCTACGTGGGAAAGGGTAAGCAAAATTTAACACCTACTCGCTAGCCGCCAAGGATTACGTATTCATTTCCTGAGCAGTCAATTGGGTATAAAAAAAAATAATGACAAATAATCTTATCGCGATAAATTTGAAAACCTCATTGTTGGAATCAGCTTGAAAAGTGGAGAAAAATTGTCTTTGTCTCATAAAAATCGGTCTAGAAATAACCTTTTTTGTAATAGATTTGATTTTGAAAATAGCTTTCTCAAATTTTATAATTTTATGATAATTTCCTTGTTTTCCGGTCGATGTTCTTGATTTATATATAGTTTTTCATTTCTCAATGAGACGAACGCACTGATGTAACTCGATTGATTCAAGAGTTTAAAACACATATTTCGTGTTTTGATTGTGAGTCCAGCCGTACTAAGAATTCACGAGCGTTGAGATATGACGTAACTATACATACAAGACCTCGTTCTCCACGCCACAGTAGGGCTTCCATTCATTGCTTTCGGTCAAACGTGGTCTTTGAAGTTACACAACATATACCGCCTGTGATGCCTGTACATAAATCAAGGGTTGAGCTGACTCATTTTGACAAGCGAGCTATCAAAAGAGCAATCGTTGATTGGTCAAAAACTCAGAATTTCATATAAGGACACAAGTTCTGGAAAGCGATACCCACCCACCTGTCAGTGGACAGAACTGATATGATGAAATTAGGGCTCCATAAAATGTTATATCATGGTAGGCTCCACCCTCTATTTCTGTTCTGGCGTAGAAGGCGATAGCATTTCCGATGTCATAATGACTAGTGGGCAAAGGGTTAAAGCTTCCAAACAATCCCAATCGTCGTCTATCTCTAATCGGCCCCGTTAGAGCCCCGATGCGCAATCTGTCTATAGCCTGACACTAGAACCGTAGCCATCGTTAACTTATAGCCTGACACTAGAACCGTAGCCATCGTTAACTTATAGCCTGACACTAGAACCGTAGCCATCGTTAACTTATAGCCTGACACTAGAACCGTAGACAGCCATCGTTAACTTATAGCCTGACACTAGAACCGTAGCCATCGTTAATTATAGCTGACACTAGAACCGTAGCCATCGTTAAGTTATAGCCTGACACTAGAACCGTAGCCATCGTTAACTTATAGCTTGACACTAGAACCGTAGCCATCGTTAACTTATAGCCTGACACCAGAACTGTAGCCATCGTTAACTTATAGCCTGACATTAGAACCGTAGCCACCATTAACTTATAGTCTGACACTGACTGTAGCCATCGTTAACTTATAGCCTGACACATAAACCTCTAAGACTGATAGTTTGAGGTAGTTTTTTAGGTTTGTGTAGCGTCTAGTGAGTTGCTGTCAGTAGAGCTCAAGGAAACAAGTTATTTCATCGGTTGAACTATTGAATACAACTCACGATTTGTTTTCTGTTGTGGCCAAAGACTTTTCTTTTGACGTCATTTTTGGACAGTGCCAGGCTATAGATAATATGCGCTTGGCTAAGAACGACACAACATTGCTATCCGGAAGTATAACGGACCAACACACAAAATCAAATCTATTTGTAACCATGAACTTTTAGTCCGGTTAATACAGTTAAGTGAGAATTACTCATAAACGCGGATGGCAAAAAACAATAACAAAGACCTGAGTGACGTCATCTTCGTTCTATCTATAAGTTTTCGAAGGGTGATGATGGTGTCAAGGGGTTGTTATGAGGTCGATAGAGGGAATGCAAATGACGATTATGATAGTACAGAACTCGTTGGATTCTAGTACGCTCTTGGAGGAGGAGGAGGAGGAGGAGGGGGGGGGGAAGAGGAGGGGGAGAGGGAGAAGAAGAAGGAGGAGGAGGAGAGGGGAAGAGGAGGAGGACGAGGGGGAGGACGAGGGGGAGGACGAGGGGGAAGAGGAGAAGGAGGAAGAGGAGGAAGAGGAGGAGGAGGAGGAGGAGGAGGAGGAGGAGGAGGAGGAGAAGGAAGCGGAAGAGGAAGAGGAGAAGGGGGAAGAGTAAGAGGAGGAGGAAGATGAGGAATTGGAGAAGGAGAAGGAGGAGGAGGAGGAGGAGGAGGAGGAGGAGGAGGAGGAGGAGGAAGGGGAAAAGGAGGAGTCAATCCCAATTAAACTATTCACTTGCAAGAGCTTCTTACCTGAGGATAAAGTACATATCCGAGGTTCGATCCCCTTGCCTCGCCAACGTACTCTCGTACCCAAACGTCTCCTTGTACAGCGCCATGGCAAGCTGTTTACGGTACTTGGCTGGCCACGTTGAAAATAGGGGATTGTTCTGTTGAAGAAAAGATAAATATGGGGAATGAGATTAGTGGAAGAGTAGCGTCCCTTGATTGGACGTCACCCATAGTCTGTGACGTCACCGGCGGAAAAGTTATTAGAGAGAGAAGGTCATGTTGGTTGTGCGCATGCGTCTCTCGTCCTAGCGTCCAATAGTGTTTAGTTGATTTCTCCCTAAATTATCTGGCCACTTCTTATATATTGTTTATTTTCCGGTTTCCTACTTCCGACTGGAGTAACAGTCATGTAAATGTTGCTGCTCGAAGCTCGAAGAAATGAATAACAATGTGAAATGGAATGTAGGCTTCAATTTAATTACAAGAACAGATAAAATGGACGTTTCAGGTTTCCCCTTTAGCAACAAAACAGGATTAATGAAACACCACAGATGAATGAGATAATATGGTAAATTCATCTTAACTACACCACAACCACATCATTTCATTCATCTGTGGTTTTTCATTCATCCTGTTTTGTTGATAAAGGGGAAACCCGAAACGTTCATTCGATCCGATCTCATCTGCTTACATTCAATTTCACATTATTATTTATGATTGGAGTAACTACAGGAAAATCGTCACATTCGTTACGATACAACCAACATTTTTCTTATTCAAATTTCTTTTGTACGTCATAAAATATAAAGAAAATGAACACAGTGTGTTGTAGAGCATGTTTTGCTAAAGAAATTACGTCATCGCAAGAACTTTACTGCTATTGTGTTTGAGTGACAAGAAATGTATTTTTGTGTTAGTTGGGTGTGGTGTTTTGGGGAAAATCCTGAAAATGGCTGGTAATGAGAGAGTTAAACTTCTAATCTTATCTTTCACCTGTCGTCGGCATTCCCGTCTTTTTAACAAAGTAAGAGATCGTAACATTCTCACATCTTACAATATCATGATAGTTGTGTGGTGGCTATGTGCTCTAGTGGTATGACACTCGCTTTCGAATCGGAAGGTCCTGGTTCGAGCCTCGCTCTGAGCGGTGGATAGTTGAATCCCTAGAAAAGCCTCTTTACTCACATTTTCTCGGGTGTAAAATTAGTACCTGGCCGTTAACAGCGTTGTCTATGTCGTAATATTATCGCCGAACAGGCGTCATGTCTCGTTCCACATGTTACGCGTTGCTGTTGGTCAGGGACCCCTTGTAAAGCGCTTTGAGCACATTTAGTGGATATTGCGTTATATTATAATTAGCTCATTAATCCTGTTTTGTTGATAAAGGGGAAACCCGAAACGTCCATTTTATCTGTTTTCGTAAATTAGATTGAAGCTTACATTCAATTTCTCATTCTTATGTATTTCTTCGAGCTTCGAGCAGCAACATTGACATTACCCGGTTCTTTTCGGAGCATAAGTTTGTTGTTTTGTTTTGTTTTGTTGTTTTTTTGTTTGTTTGTTTGGTTTTTTTTTTGTTTTTTTTGTTTGTTTTTTTTTTGGGGGGGGGAGGTATTTTTGCTTTTAAAAATTAGCCTTGTGTAGTGGGTTGTATCATCCTGTGTCAATCGTTAATGGGGCCAGAAACAAGAAACAAACAAGTTTTCATCATAAACCGACACATACAAGCGCGCGCTAAGAGAGAGAGAGAGAGATAGATAGAGAGAGAGAGAGAGAGATAGAGAGAGATAGAGATAGAGAGATAGAGAGAGAGAGAGGGGTAGAGAGAGAGAGAGATAGAGAGAGAGATAGAGATAGAGAGAGATAGAGAGAGATAGATAGATAGATACACAGAAAGAGAGAGAGAGAGATAGAGAGAGAGATACACAGATATATATATGTATATATATATATATAGAGAGAGAGAGAGAGACAGAGAGAGAGATAGAGAGAGAGATACACAGATATATATATATATATATATATATATATATAGAGAGAGAGAGAGAGAGAGAGACAGAGAGAGAGATAGAGAGAGATAGAGAGAGAGAGATGGAGAGAGAGGGAGACACAGAGAGAGAGAGACAGTAACAATTACCAACATACCTTGATAAAAGTGGTTTTCTCTAAGAACTCCTTGGCAAGAACTTCTTTGACGGATCGGTTGTAAAGTGCCCGATCCACAACAAGGAGGTCAGTGCGCATGTCAGCTACGATAGAGGCGGTTCTAATGCTGTCCCCTGACGTCAGAGCCACGTCACCAAACGGAGCACCAGCCCCTGTAAGGAAAGGAAAATTCATATTGTTATTAATGGGAGTGATAAAAAATATATTTTTGCATTAGTTGGGTTTGAAGTTTTGGGGAAAATCATGAAAATGGCTGGTAAGGAGAGAGTTCAAAAATTGTTTCTATAGCGCAATCAATATAGGCTACACGATAATATGTGTGGTTAGCTGAGAAAAACCGGAAAGATGCACAAATTTCATAAATTGAGCTAGATATGTATACAGTGGTGTAGACCACATCTTTCTGATCATTTACCACTTTAAATTTTCTTTCTATGTCTATTAGAACCCAAGTTATGAATTTTTTTTCTGAATAAAATTTGTTGCTATGGGAAACACTTTATCTTCGATTTTGGCTCATATCTCGAATCGAAACTTATTAATAGGATTTCGATTAGCAGAGATTTTATTTCAAGGTCAGTGACCTCTTACGCTTTTAGTCTAAGTTTGTACGGCTATGTGTTCTTTGTGGTATGACACTCGCTTTCGGATCGGAAGGTCCTGAGTTCGAGCCTCGCTCGGCGCATAGTTGAGTCCTTGGAAAAGGCTCTTTACTCACATTCTCTCACCGTACTCAGGTGTAAAATGAGTACCTGGCCGTCAACATCGTTGTATCTGTCCGAAAAAATTATAATATCGCCTAATAGGTGTCATGTCTCGTCCTACATGTTAAGTGTTGCTGTTGGCCAGTGACCCTTTGTAAAGCGTTTTGAGCACGTGTAGTGGATATTGTGCCATATAAAAAAAGCTCAAATTAAGCTTTAAAAATGTCAAGGTCATTGACCTTAGTATAGATAGTTCGAAGATGACGTCACGCAATGACCTACTTTTATTTCCGCCATTGCCTTCCAGTGTTTTCTGCCAACCGGAAGTGCACACACACACCCTCCGATCAGCTGTTTAACCGCATACTATCGATTGATATCAATGTGTGAATTTAAGGAGCTGGCACCGGAAGTAAAATAAGGAACTGAACAAGTGTGTAACCATCTCAACATCAAAAACAGACGCCCACATGTATTCGTTTTTCCCTTCCACTGCCCGACTATGGAAAAGCCTCCCAGCTGAAGTGGCTGAAAACGGTTGCCAACATGCCTTCACGCGATTGCTAGAGTTTACAACGTGACTTTTTAATCTATGTGGTTTTTATTTATTTACTTTTATCTTTTTTTTATCATTTTTTTTTAAAATTAGTATTATGTGCAGAGTTTTAGCAAGTTTAAATGTAAAACCCTACATACTGTGGAGTGATCCTCGACAATATTGGAGGTTTCCACAAGACGAAGAAGAAAAAGAAGAAGAAGAAGAAGAAGAAGAAGAAGAAGAAGAAGAAGAAGAAGAAGAAGAAGAAGAAGAAGAAGAAGAAGAAGAAGAAGAAGAAGAAGGAGAAGAAGAAGAAGAAGAAGTAGAAGAAGAAGAAGAAGAAGAAGAAGAAGAAGAAGAAGAAGAAGAAGAAGAAGAAGAAGAAGAAGAAGTATGAAATGTGCCAGACATAGCAAGAAAGAAAAACAGAAGAGAAAAAAAAACATCACAAAAAATCAATCGAGGTCAGCTGAGTCAACTGATTTTTTGGGATGTTTTTTTTTTCTTGTATTTTTCTTTCTTGCTTTGTCTGGCACCTTTCATACACACTTGCTCGGATCTTTGTTGTAGTCTGAGCCAAGCCTTTGTAAATTTATAGATATAATGCGCTTGGCTAAGAAGCTCACAACATTGCCATCCGGAAGAAAAACACACACAACTCTGTGTAACCTTGAACGGTTTATAGGTAGTTCGAAGTCGACGTCACTCATGTCTTTGTTATTGTTCTTTGCCATCCGTGATTATGAGTAATTCTCGCTATAGATAGAATGAAGTTGACGTCACTCATGTCTTTGTTATTGTTCTTTGCCATCCGTGATTATGAGTAATTCTCACTATAGATAGAATGAAGTTGACGTCACTCGGGTCTTTGTAATTGCTCATTCAGACGTTTTTCTAGAAAACCCGGGAAGATGCGGCAAGCTTCGATTTGTGAGATATGAGCGAAAATCGAAGATAAACTGTTTCCCATAGCAACAAATTTTATTCAGAAAAAAAAATTCATAACTTGTGTTCTAATAGACATAGAAAGAAAATTTAAAGTGGTAAATGATCAGAAAGATGTGGTCTACACCACTGTATACATATCTAGCTCAATTTATGACATTTGCGCATCTTTCCGGTTTTTCTCAGCTAACCACACATATTATCGTGTAGCCTATATTGATTGCGCTATAGAAACAATTTTTAAACCCTCTCCTTACCAGCCATTTTCAGGATTTTCCCCAAAACTTCAAACCCAACTAACTCAATAATAGATTTTTTATCACTCTGACACAATAGCAGTAAGTTCTTGCCATACAAACACTTCTTTATCAAAACATGCTCTACAACACACTGTGTTCATTTTCTTTAAATTTTATGATGTACAAAAGAAATTTGAATTTTAAAATTGTTGGTTGTATCGTAACGAAATGTGACGATTATCCTGTAGCTAGTACGGAGAGGGTTTTAAAAAATAGTGCGAGTTAATTATTAAATTAATACTTTCAGCTTCATAGTCAATAATAGGGAATGAGATTAGCGGAAGAGTAGCGTCCCTTGATTGGACGTCACCGGCGGAAAAGTTATTCGAGAGAGAACGCCATGTTGGTTGTGGGCATGCGTCTCTCGTCCTCGCTTCCGGTGAAAGCGGCTTCAGACACTTTACCGAAAGCGAGGACGAGAGAGACGCATGCGCAAAACTAAATTGACGTTCTCTCTGCAAGGTGACGTCCAATCAAGGGACGCTACTCTTCCGCTAATCTCATTCCCTATACGAGTAGGCGACTTTCACAACGTACTAAGTCCCATTTTCATCATTCAAAGAAAAGCGTAATTTTGTGTCATTTATTTATTGACTTAAAGAGGAAAATATGAGTCTTGTTGTGCCTCATAGAACAATACCATGAGTGTTTTGAAACTCCAAATTTTCTCTGGTGATTCTATGGAGTCCAAAAGATAACTCGAGATTGTTAACTCATCATCTATTGGGATGTGACTTAGGACGATTTGAAAGTCAGCTACTCAATATTATTATGTCGAAAACGTGACAAATTCCATACCCAATGAGAGTGCAAAGTTCCCCAATCGCCCTCGATCCAGCACCCCGTCCTGATTGTAATGGACCAAGTTGGCAACAGCATCCGACTCATCGTCATCAGGATCTACGGAGTTGGCATTGCCGTTCTCGGCGGCCATTTGGTCTTTGTTGAAGATGTAGATGGAGACTTTGCCGTTGAGGGTCACGTAAAAACTGTGGGCAGGCAGAGAGAAAAATAGAAGTTAAGTGAGAATCATCACTCATAAACGTGGGTGGCAAAAAAAAAAAAAAAAAAAACAGAACAAAAAAAAAAAAAAAACAATAACAAAGACCTGAGTGACGTCAACTTCATTCTATCTATAGATAGAATGCGCTTGGCCAAGGAGTTCACAACATTGCCATCCGGAAGTATAACGGACCAACACACAAACTCTGTGTAACCATGAACTTTTATAATCTGGTTAATACAGTTTAGTGAGAACAACTCACAAACGCGGATGGCAAAAACAATAACAAAGGCCTGAGTGACGTCATCTGCATTCTATCTATATAACCAAACCAGTCTAGAGAAACCACTAGACCCACAGATAGATAGTTCGAAGATGACGTCACTCAGGTCTTTGTTATTGTTTTTTGCCATCCGCGCTTATGAGTAAAGCTCACTGAACTGTATTAACCTGACTATAAACGTTCATGGATACACACAGTTTTGTGTGTTGGTCCGTTATACTTCCGGATGGCAATGTTGTGAGCTTCTAAGCCAAGCGCATTCTATCTATACAGAGTTTGCCCCGGTTTCTATAGATAGTATGCACTTGGCTAAGAAGTTCACAACATTGCCATTCGGAAGTAAAACTGACCAACACACAAAACTGTGTGTAACCTTGAAGCTTTATAGTCTGGTTAATACAGTTTAGTGAGAAGTACTCATGAACGCGGATGGCAAAAAACAATAACAAAGACATGAGTGACGTCACATTTGAACTATCTATATTGTGAAACGGACAA
>NC_088368.1:45736994-45746994 GCF_034508935.2 Berghia stephanieae | reverse complement strand
AACAACAACAACAACACCATTGTTATGATATCTCACCAGTCCCCAACATCCCCTTGTTTGATAACGAGGTCGTCTCTTTCTTTTGTCATGTACTGGCAGTTCCTTATGATGTCGGCCATGATGTCTGTGGAGGGTGATGAGGATGTGATAAGGATGATGATGATGATGATGATGATGATGATGATGATGATGATGATGATGATGATGATGATGGAGGAGGAGGAGTAGGAGGAGGAGGAGGAGGAGGAGGAGGAGGAGAAGGAGGAGAAGGAGGTGGAGGTGGAGGAGGATGTGGAGGAGGAGGAGAAGGAGGAGGAGGTGGAGGAGTAGGAGGAGGAGGAGGAGGAGGATGATATATGTGGAAATGAAATTCATTCATTTATTTTGGAAGTGTGTAAATATAAATATAATATCAAACTTGTTCCAATTTTTTGGAAAAACGAGAGAAAATAACAAAAAATCGAAAAAAATTTAATCCCTAAAAAAAAATCAAAACCAAATAAATATCAAACAAAATATAAACTATAAAAATAAAATTAATAAAAGATAGAAAAAAGAAAAGAAGATAAAACTAACGCACAATCAAGACACACAAAGGATCAATTAAAAGAAAGTGTAAATATTAGCCAATACTTAGTGCCATAAAATTTTCAAGTGGATTTCAGTTTGTTATAAGGAACAGTTCATTGGGTTTAAAAGTGCTAAGGTAATCATGGCTTTACATAATATATTGTAAGTGTATTGATATAAATAAACCACCTATTCATGAATTAATCTCCCTCTCATAGACATCAAAACGACTTGGATTGTGTAGATATATTTTTATAACCATTCTCTCCTTCCCGTCAAAATCTGTTAAGGGCTTCCTACGTCAATGCAGCGACAGCCGACAGAAAGCATTTCAGATTATTTTCGCCACAATACTCTTCAACAGTCGTACTGTCACTTCCTTCCTAATGACGTATGGTAACTTAGTAACACTGGCTCTAAACTGTCGGAACAATGGCGGACGCCGTATGAAATATTTCCCCGGCGAGCTTAAACGTGTATCCAGAGGTAAAAAACTTTTCGGCAATGACAACGCTGTTAATTAACCACCTGGTACTTATTTTATACCTGATTAAGGTTAGAGAACGTGAGAGGGGAAAAAAAGCCTTTTTCAAGGACTCAACTACGCGCCGCTCAGAACGTGGACTTGAACCCGTCCCTATAGGTCCGAAGGCGAGTGCCATACCGCAAGAATACAAAACGTTCTCCTTTTTAGTGCGACTTTGTTGTTCAGTGATGTAACACTCAAGTATGGATAGGCAAGTCCTTGGTTTGAGTCCGCGGGAAAAGGATCATTCCTCACATTATCTCAGGGTGGAAAAATCAGTAAAAAAAAAAAACGAGCTTTATATAGGGAATGAGATTAGCAGAAGAGTAGCGTCCCTTGATTGGACGTCACTCATAGACTGTGACGTCACCGCCGGAAAAGTTATTAGAGAGAGAACGTCGTGTTGGTTGTGCGTATGCGAGGACGAGAGACGCATGCGCACAACCAACATGACATTCTCTCTCTAAAAACTTTTCCGCTGGTGACGTCACAGACTATGGGTGACGTCCAATCAAGGGACGCTACTCTTCCGATAATCTCATTCCCTATAGCGCAATATTCACTAAACGTGCTCAAAGCACTTTACAAGGGGTCCCTGGCCAACAGAAACATTTAACATTTAGGACGGGACATGACACCTGTTAGGCGATATTCAGAGACAACGCTGTTTACGACCAAGTACTCATTTTACACCTGAGTACGATGAGAGAATGTGAGTGAAATGCCTTCTCCAAGGCGCCTTTTCTTAGAACGTTGGTTGGGCGTCAACTGTCGGTATAAGGAAGTGTGTGGCAATGAGGTGGGAGTACTTGTGTTTGTGTATGCATGTGTTTGTTGTCAACTGTCGGCATAAGGAAGTGTGTGGCAATGAGGTGGGAGTACTTGTGTTTGTGTATGCATGTGTTTGTTGGCTGAAGAAGGGATTTGAGCCCGAAATGTTCCGTGTTTGGTATTTTGTTCTATTTGAAGTCATTATATTATTCACTCTTGTTTATTGCAAGTGTTAAATTAATGTTTTGCTCTTGTTGCTTGAAATTTTCGAATATTTCTGATTTCTTCTTTGCATTGAAGTTCCGTCATAATTTTTTCCAGCATTTTTCTCTCGCCCCCATATACTACTACTACTACTACTACTACTACTACTACTACTACTACTACTACTACTACTAATAATACTACTACTACTACTACTACTACTACTACTACTACTATTACTACTACTACTACTACTACTACTACTACTACTACTAACTACTACTACTACTAACTACTACTACCCACTACTACTACTACACTACTACTACTACTACTACACTACTATACTATACTACACTACTACCACTACTACTACTACTACTACTACCTACTACTACTACTACTATACTACTACTACTACTACTACTACTACTACTACTACTATATACTATACTACTACTAACTACTACTACTACTACATACTACTACTACTACTACTACTACTACTATACTATACTACTATTATACTACTACTACTAACTATCTACATCTACTACTTACTATACTACTACTACTACTACTACTACTAACTACTACTACTACTACTACTAACTACTACTACTAACTACTACTACTAACTACTACTACTATACTACTACTACTACTACTACTACTACTACTACTACTACTACTACTACTACTACTAAATTACTACTACTACTACTACTATACTACTACTACTTACACTATACTACTACTACTACTACTACTACTACTATACTACTACTACTACTACTACTACTACCCACTACTACTACTACTACTACTACTACTACTACTACTACTACTATACTACTAACTACTACTATACTACTACTACTACTACTACTAACTACTACTTATAACTACTACTACTACTACTACTACACTATCTACTACTACTAACTACTACTACTACTACTACTACTACTACTACTACTACTACTACTACTACTACTACATACTACTACTACTACTACTACTACCACTATACTACTACACTACTACTACACTTACATACTACTACTACTACTACTACTACTACTACTACTACTACTACTACTATTACTACTACTACTAACTACTACTACTACTACTACTACTACTACTACTACTACTACTACTACTACTACTACATACTACTAACTATACTAACTACTACTACTACTAACTAACTACTACTACTACATACTACTACTACTACTACTAACTACTACCACTACTACTACTACTACTACTACTACTACTACTACTACTACTACTACTACTACTACTACTACTACTACTACTACTACTACTACTACTACTACTACTACTACACTACTACTACTACTACTACTACTACTACTACTACTACTACGACTACTACTACTACTACTACTACTACTACTACCTACTACATACTACTATACACTACTACTACTACTACTACTACTACTAACTACTACTACTACTACTACTAACTACTACTACTATACTACTACTACTACACTACTACTACTACTACTACTACTACTACTATACTACTACTACTACTACTACTATACTCTACTACACTATCTACTACTACTACTACTACTACTACTACTACTACTACTACTACTACTACTACTACCACACTACTACTACTAAGAAGAAGAAGAGAAGAAGAAGAAGAAGAAGAAGAAGAAGAAGAAGAAGAAGAAGAAGAAGAAGAAGAAGAAAGAAGAAGAAGAAGAAGAAGAAGAAGAAGAAGAAGAAGAAGAAGAAGAAGAAGAAGAAGAAGAAGAAGAAGAAGAAGAAGAAGAAGAAGAAGAAGAAGAAGAAGAAGAAGAAGAAGAAGAAGAAGAAGAAGAAGAAGAAGAAGAAGGAAGAAGAAGAAGAAGAAGAAGAAGAAGAAGAAGAAGAAGAAGAAGAAGAAGAAGAAGAAGAAGAAGAAGAAGAAGAAGAAGAAGAAGAAGAAGAAGAAGAAGAAGAAGAAGAAGAAGAAGAAGAAGAAGAAGAAGAAAGAAGAAGAAGAAGAAGAAGAAGAAGAAGAAGAAGAAGAAGAAGAAGAAGAAGAAGAAGAAGAAGAAGAAGAAGAAGAAGAAGAAGAAGAAGAAGAAGAAGAAGAAGAAGAAGAAGAAGAAGAAGAAGAAGAAGAAGAAGAAGAAGAAGAAGAAGAAGAAGAAGAAGAAGAAGAAGAAGAAGAAGAAGAATACTTTCTTCATCCAAAGGCATTTTTCTACAGAAGTGTTGAACAGACATAATAAGTAAGCACATAACTAGGTCGTATAAGTATGTATAATGTTGGGAGCTGTGAAAACACGTCTGTAGTCGCGGAAGCCAGCGCCATATATATATATATATGCACAAGGTCCCAGCGAGTTTAAAGAAGTGCTTTATAAAAATATTTCTATTCAAAGAAGAGCCATTGGCATCAAATTATCGTCCAATCTAAAACTGTCTGCCAGATTTATGTGCTAACATTCCACTCTCTCGGAAAACGAACGGCTATTCACTCAGCATAGATACGATCGTGTCTATTAGACTGTTAAAGCAAATGGTTGTCTTTATGTTAAACGTTCGTATTTACTTTAGCAATTTGTCCCATGAAAGGGAGGTTATTATTTTTGTCCAATACTGTGCGATCAATAGAGAATGAATTACCAGTAATCGCTTTTTTATTATCGATATAGAATAAAATGATATTATTCAACGGTTGTATATTCTAATAGGCGTTATAATGGATGTGTAATTAAATTCTTATCGCCGATTTCTGCGATTGTATATTTAAAAAATTATGGTTATAACCTCTAGTGCATTCAAAAGCGTTTTCTCTCTTTCATTCCACTTTCGCACCCCACTTCCCTATTGTATACTTGTAGTCACACAAACACACACGCGCGCACAGAAGATCACACACACATACACACACACACACACACACCTTTCTCTCTGTCTGTCTCTCTCTCTCTCTCTCTTTCTCTCTCTCTCTCTCTCTATATATATATATATATATATATATATATATATATATAGACTCGAACCCAGGACCTTCCCATCCGAAAGCGCGTGTCATATCACTAGACCACATAGCCGCACATAGAAATTTAAGGAAGTTTTCGAGGAAGTCCCGGGTTTGAGAGTCTTGACAAGACGAGGGACATTTGAGTCGATAGTCATTTGAAGTAGGTGGTCTGACACTCGCTTTCGGATCGGAAGGTCCTGGGTTCGTGCCTCGCTTGGCGCATAGTTGAGTCCTTGGAAAAGGCTCCTTACTCACATTCTCTCACCGTACTCCGGTGTAAATTGAGTACCTGATCGGCAACAGCGTTGTCTCACTCGGAAAAATAGTAATATCGCTTAAAGGCGTCATGTCTCGTTCAACATGTTACGTGTTGTTATTCAGGGACCCTTTGTAAAGCGCTTTGAGCACATTTAGTGGATATTGCGCCATATATAAAAGCTTTTTTTTCAAAAGAACGGTAAACTTAATTCCTAAACTTTTAAAAAATCTCCATATTCCAATTATTATGAATTTGAACATCTTGTTCCTTCTGATATTTGAGCCTTTATATAGGGCAATAGCCACTAAACGTGCTCAGAGCGATTTACAAAGAGTCCCTAGTCAGCAGTAACAATTAAGATGTAGGATGACACATTACATGATGAAGGCCTCGGAAACATGGATTAAAGAAGCTGATATATACAGAGAAGTGATAAGACATGGAATGAGATAAAAGAAAGTTAGTTCAGGATAGAGAAGGATGGAAACTGTTTGTCTGTGGCCTATAGTGACCCGGTGATAAAGGCAATGATGAGAGAGGATGGAACTGTTTGTCTGTGGCTATATGACCAGGGTGAAAAAGAGCAATGATGAGGAGGATGAAACTGTTTGTCTGTGGCCTATAGTGACCCAGGTGAAAAAGCTAGGAATGTGTAAAGGGATGAAACTGTTTGTCTTGGCCTATAGTGACCCAGTAAAAGGAAATGATGAGAGAGGGATGGAAACTGTTGTCTGTGGCCTATAGTGACCAGAGTGAAAAAGAAATGATGGAGAGGATGGAAATGTTTGTCTGTGGCTATAGTGACCAGGTGAAAAAGAAAATGATGAGAGAGGGATGGAAACTGTTTGTCTGTGGCCTATAGTGACCCAGGGTGAAAAAAGGAAATGATGAGAGAGGGATGGAAACTGTTTGTCTGTGGCCTATAGTGACCCAGGGTGAAAAAAGGAAATGATGAGAGAGAGATGGAAACTGTTTGTCTGTGGCTTATGCCCTGACCCAGGGTGAAAAAAGGCAATGATGAGAGAAGTATGGAAACTTTTTCTGTGGCCTATACCCTGACCCAGGATGAAAAAGGCTATGATGTTATTATGCTGTATTCAACAGTTCAATCAATGGAATCACTTGTTTCCTTGAGCTCTACTAATGACAACTCACCAGACGCTGCACAAATCTTTAAAATGACGCCAAACTGCCAGTCCCAGGGGGTTCTAATGCCAGGCTATCGTTATGTTATAGCCTGACACTGAAATCCAAAAGGACTGGCAGTTTGACGTCATTATTTGGTTTTTGCACAACCTAGTGGGTTGTCGTTAGTAGAGCTCATGGAAACAAGTTATTTCATTGGCTGAACTATTGAATACAACTCACGATTTGTTTTCTTTTGTGGCCAAAGACTGGCATTTTGACGTCATTTTTTTGGTCAGTATCAGGCTATAACTTTACGAAGGCTACGGCCTGATCCGATCGGTCACTTGGTATGTGGATCCATCGAACAATTTCTACCTGCTCTAATTCCATGCTCTAGTAATAGACACAGACCTATTTATTTTCTAAAGAATAAAGAAAAGAAAATATTCTATAGCTGGTCATTGTGTCACGCTCGTATCTGTAGCTTTTCTAAAGTCGGGTGTGTACCGTCGACCAGGGGAGGGATTAGCGTGGAGATATACACAGTATGACGACAGTCCGGTCAATGCTTTCTCTCTACACCCATAAACACACCACACGATTTATTCTCTCCTTTGTGTGACAAGAAAGGAACTTCGCGTATCGGTCTATTATCTTAAATAACTGACATGAGAGGTTTTATACACAACACCCGAGTTCAGGCCGTATGAAATATCAATTTGTTTTAAGAAAAGTTACACGATTTTTGTCCATTCTAAAAATAAAATTACCATATTAAACCAAAACAAAAAAAGATAAGGGGGAAAAAAAACAAAAACAATTGTCTTCCTAAAATACAAGCAAACAATGAAACAATAAGAAATAACGAAAAATAATAATAATAAATAATATATAAATAATAATATAAAATATAATAATAATAATATAATAATATAATATATAAATAATATAATAATATAAAATAAAAATATAATAAATAATAATAATAATAATAATAATAATAATAATAATAATAATAATAATAATAATAAAATAATAATAAAATAAAATAATAATAATATAATAATAATAATAATAAATAATAATAAAATAATAATAATAATAATAATAATAATAATAAAAAATAATAATAAAATAATATAATAATAATAATATATAATAATAATAATAATAATAATAATAATAATAATAATAATAATAATAAATAATAATAATAAATGTACATTTATATCGGGCTAAGCCCGAAGCCATAATATATAAAACATTTTCCCACCTCCCATTTCTACAGTTTCACCTATAACTCGTCCCATTAGAACTCATCGGTGTTGTATTGTGTCTGGCAGGACTTAGAATAGGGAATGAGATTAGCGGAAGAGTAGCGTCCCTTGATTGGACGTCACCCATAGTCTGTGACGTCACCGGTGGAAAAGTTATTAGAGAGAGAACGTCATGTTGGTTGTGCGCATGCGTCTCTCGTCTTCGCTTCCGGTGAAAGCGGCTTGAGACACTTCAAAACGAAATTGACGTTCTCTCTGTATGGTGACGTCCAATCAAGGGACGCTACTCTTCCGCTAATCTCATTCCCTATAAAGACTGGTTTACACAGTGGATGTGGACAAGAATTTATCATTGTTACGGCAGGTCATGTCATATAACGTTTACAAACGTATACGTGAAATGGAGAGGTTTCGTATGGGAACAATACAGACAATGGACGTTTCGGGTACAAACCCTTCGTCAGCACAACAATACACAACACAAATTAATGTGGAAAACAAATAAAATAAAATGCAAATTAACTTATATCGTCTGTACTCAATGGTGGCTGGAGTATTCATACTTCATACTCCAACCCACCATTGAGTACAGGCAATATAAATTATTTAGCTTTTTTTTTGTATTTTTTCTCCACGTTAATCTGTATATTTGTTGTGCTCACAAAGGGTTTGTACCCGAAACGTCCATTGTCTGTATTTGTTCCCATACGAAGCCTTACCATTTCCACGTTTTCGTTAGTATTTTCACGACCACCGGCTTCAGGCAGCCCCTACCGTTTTCTACTTTACAAACGTATGAAGCGTTGTACAATCATGAATTATATAACAGCTTCAAAAAAGAACAAAATATACGTCACACGGAACGTTTCGGACTCAAATCCCTTCTTCGGCCAATATCTCATCTTGTAACAAAATCAAGCGATATTGAGCATTGAACAGGTGACAATGACCCTAACAATCCGGCCCCAATGGTGTATCCTCGGACAAAGCAATTTACATACAATATGTGATTATCTCTAAAAAATAGAGCTTTTATATAGCGCAATATCCACTAAATGTGCTCAAAGGGTCCATGACCAACAGCAACATTTAACATGTGGTACGAGACACGACGCCTGTTAGGCGATATTACAGTTTTTTTCCGACCTAGACAACGCTGATGACGGCCAGGTACTCATTTTACACCTGAGTACGGTGAGAGAATGTGCGTAAAGAGCCTTCTCCAAGGACTCAACTATGCGCCGAGCGAGGCTCGAACCCAGGACCTTCCGATCCGAAAGCAAGTGTCATACCACTAGACCACATAGCCGCAGTCTACAGTACCAAACGTAATATGATAAACGAGGGAATTTACTTTGAGCGTAAAGAATCCGGTAGTTTTGCGGTGAGAGGGTTAATTTAATGATTAAATCGTATTGTAATACTCTTCAACAGTCGTAACGTCACTTACTTCCTAATGACGCATGGTAACTTAGTAACGCTTGCTCTAAACTATCGGAACAATGGCGGACACCCGTATGAAATATTTCTCCGGCGAGCATAAAAGCGTCTCCAGAGGAAAAAAAGCCCCATAAATTTGATCATATTTTGACTTTTACACATTCTGATCACAAGGCATATGACAAGTTTTAGCCAGCATAAAGAATAAAAAGTAATGATTTTCTTTGTTTATAACCAAGATGGCCGCCGTTGCCGGGCGGCGTGACATCAGACTATTGAATCCAATTGATAGCAGTCCATGTGTAAAAGGTTAATTTAATATTTGTGGTGATTAAATTGTTGTAATGTTCTTGATGTGTGTTGTAGAGCATGTTTTGCTAAAGAAATTATGTATCGGGAGAACTTTACTGCTATTGTGTTTGAGTGATAAAAACATATTGTTGTGTTAGTTTGGTGTGAAGTTATGGGGAAAATCCTGAAAATAACTGGTAAGGAGAGGGTTAATGAATGTTTACCCAATGCGCAAAGTTTATGGTTTACAGTGACTGAATGTTAATGTTAACCCCACAGGTGTTCCCTGCAGACTTTAACCCGATTCAGGCCAGGTGTTAAAATGGTTAATTTAATGTTTGTGGTGATTAAATTGTTGTAATGTTATTGATAGCGGTCCGGTCCCTGTCAGAATGGAAATGAAACGAAAACAAGACGGTTGGATCAAGTCTGTGGAGATTATCTCTGTCTACCATCTCAGTCTGCTGTAGTATGGGTCGGGATGACCCAGGGGGGCACTTTGACAT
>NC_088368.1:45719494-45724494 GCF_034508935.2 Berghia stephanieae | reverse complement strand
ATCATTATCATCATTATCAACAACAGCATTATCATCATCAGCATCATCATCATCATCATCATCATCATCATCATCATCATCATCATCATCATCATCATCATCATCATCATCATCATCATATCATCATCATAATCATCATCATCATCATCATCATCATCATCATTACCATCATCATCATCATCATCATCATCGTCATCATCATCAACAACAACAACACCACCACCACCAATCCCCACCAATAACGCCTCCATCCCCCATTCCCACCAATAACGCCTCCATCCCCCATTCCCACCAATAACGCCACCACCACCATTCCCCACTAACAACACCACCACCACCATTCCCCACCAATAACGCCTCCATCCCCCAATCCCCACCAATAACGCCTCCATCCCCAACCCCAACAATAACGCCTCCATCCCCCAATCCCCACCAATAACGCCTCCATCCCCCATTCCCCACCAATAACGCCTCCATCCCCCAATCCCCACCAATAACGCCTCCATCCCCCAATCCCCACCAATAACGCCTCCATCCCCCATTCCCCACCAATAACGCCTCCATCCCCCATTCCCCACCAATAACGCCTCCATCCCCATTCCCCACCAATAATGCCTCCATCCCCCAATCCCCACCAATAATGCCTCCATCCCCCAATCCCCACCAATAACGCCTCCATCCCTCATTCCCCACCAATAACGCCTCCATCCCCCATTCCCCACCAATAACGCCTCCATCCCCCATTCCCCACCAATAACGCCTCCATCCCCCAATCCCCACCAATAACGCCTCCATCCCCATTCCCCACCAATAACGCCTCCATCCCCCAATCCCCACCAATAACGCCTCCATCCCCCATTCCCCACCAATAACGCCTCCATCCCCATTCCCACCAATAACGCCTCCATCCCCCAACCCCACCAGTAACGCCTCCATCCCCAATCCCCACCAATAACGCCTCCATCCCCCATTCCCACCAATAACGCCTCCATCCCCCATTCCCCACCAATAACGCCTCCATCCCCATTCCCCACCAATAACGCCTCCATCCCCCATTCCCCCCCCACCAATAACGCCTCCATCCCCCATTCCCCACCAATAACGCCTCCATTCCCCATTCCCCACCAATAACGCCTCCATCCCCCAATCCCCACCAATATCGCCTCCATCCCCCATTCCCCACCAATAACGCCTCCGTCCCCCATTCCCCACCAATAACGCCTCCATCCCCCATTCCCCACCAATAACGCCTCCATCCCCCATTCCCCACCAATAACGCCTCCATCCCCCAATCCCCACCAATAACGCCTCCATCCCCCATTCCCCACCAATAACGCCTCCATCCCCCATTCCCCACCAATAACGCCTCCATCCCCCATTCTCCACCAATAACGCCTCCATCCCCCATTCCCCACCAATAACGCCTCCATCCCCCACCAATAACGCCTCCATCCCCCATTCCCCACCAATAACGCCTCCATCCCCCAATCCCCACCAATAACGCCTCCATCCCCCATTCCCACCAATAACGCCTCCATCCCCATTCCCCACCAATAACGCCTCCATCCCCCATTCCCCACCAATAACGCCTCCATCCCCCATTCCCCACCAATAACGCCTCCATCCCCCATTACCACCAATAACGCCTCCATCCCCCATTCCCCATCAATAACGCCTCCATCCCCCATTCCCCACCAATAACGCCTCCATCCCCCATTCTCCACCAATAACGCCTCCATCCCCCATTCCCCACCAACAACACCACCACCACCATTCCCCACCAATAACGCCTCCATCCCCCATTCCCCACCAATAACGCCTCCATCCCCCATTCCCCACCAATAACGCCTCCATCCCCCATTCCCCACCAATACCGCCTCCATCACCCATTCCCCACCAATAACGCCTCCATCCCCCATTACCCACCAAAACGCCTCCATCCCCCATTCCCCACCAATAACGCCTCCATCCCCCATTCCCCACCAATAACGCCTCCATCCCCCATTCCCTACCAATAACGCCTCCATCCCCCAGCCCCAACCAATAACGCCTCCATCCCCCATTCCCCACCAATAACGCCTCCATCCCCCATTCCCCACCAATAACGCCTCCATCCCCCATTCCCCACCAATAACGCCTCCATCCCCCATTCCCTACCAATAACGCCTCCATCCCCCAGCCCCAACCAATCGAACAGTTCACCAATTGATTTTCCTCCCATTACTTCTTCTCGACATCTCAGCCTCACACCGACAAAAAGCCTTTTTAATTTAATTGAGCTTTATATAGCGCAATATCCACTAAATGTGCTCAAAGCGCTTTACAAGGGGTCCCTGGTCAACAGCAACATTTAACATGTAGGACTGGACATGAAGCCTGTTAGGCGATATTACAACTTTCGGACAAAGACAACGCTGTTAACGGCCAGGTACTCATTTTACACCTGAGTACGGTGAGAGAATGTGAGTAAAGTGCCTTTTCCAAGGACTCAACTATGCGCCGAGCGCGAGGCTCGAACTCAGGACCTTCCGATCCGAAAGCGAGTGTCATACCACAAGACCACATAGCCTTTCCCACATTTCGACCAGAAATCCGCATATGCGGCTATGTAGCCACTGTCAGGCCATGCCACAAGACCACAAAAGCCGCACGAAATTGGAGACCCCGAGCCATGTGGAAAACCTCAATGTCCGAACTGGATTTGAACCTATTTTAACCTGGTTGTCTAGTGCGCCTATGTGGTCTTGTGATATGACACTCGATTTCGGATCGGAAGGTCCCAGGTTCGAGCCTCACTTGGCGCATATAGATGAGATCTTGGAAAAGTCTCTTTACTTATATTCTCTCACCGTACTCAGGTGTAAAATGAGTACCTGGCCGTCTCTTTTGAAAAAACAAACAACAAATTAATTTCACCTAACTCTACTTGTTACGTGTTGTTGTAGTTGGTCAGGGACCATTTGTAAAGCGCTTCGAACATGTTTAATAGGTATTGCGCTATATAAAATCTCAATTCTAATTTAGAAATCGTCATTTATAGATCAATAGATAGTATGCGCTTGGCTAAGAAGCTCGCAACATTGCCATCCGGAAGTATAACGAACCAAAACACAAAACTCTGTATAACCTTGAACTTTTATAGTCTGGTTAATACAGTTAAGTGAGAATTACTCATAAGCGTGGGTGGCAAAAAAAAAAAACAATAACAAAGACCTGGGTGACGTCAACTTCATTCTATCTATAGAACCAAACCAGACTTAGTAGTCCTTCAAAGCTACGAGAGCCAGAGAAACAGAGTTTACCCCGGTTTCCGTATCGTGAACCGAACAAAAGCAATAGGATTCAATAGTCTGATGTCATCACGTCCTCCCATCAACCAGAAGCTTGGTTCTAAAAAAAGAAAATCGGTACTTTTTATTCTTCATTCTGGTTAGAACTTTTTCACATGTCATGCGATCAGAATGTATAAAAGTTAAAACATGATCAGATTAATAATGTTTTTATCCTCTGGATACACTTTCATGCTCGTCGGAGAAGTATTTCATAAGGGCGTCCGCCATTGTTCCGATAGTTTAAAACCAGTTACTCAGTTACTATGCGTCATTACGAGGGAAGTGACGTCACGACTGTTGAAGCCTATTGCTTTTTATCCTTTAGATGAGACGCTAGTCTTCCAGAAAGTTCTTTCCGCCAGATCTATTAGATCCAGCTACCCAATCACTGCTTGGAGGATAGGGGGTTAGAAAGAAGAAAAAAACTCGACTGCACACGGGATCGAACTCGGTCCCTCTATGTGTGAAGCGAGTGCTCTACCAACTGAGCTATCGAGACCATACGGAAATAATCCAAAACATATCAAATATCATCAACCCTAGAAAAAATGTGTTTTTAATGATATGTGACCCCTCGTCTCAAATCGGTATTATGTCGGGATGGACCAGATGCTAAAAAGTCAACAAATTATAGTTAAACTGGTCAAAAATATGAAACGTTGGTATTTAACGGGTGTGTCTTTTTTACGAAACCCGCCGAAACCCGCCGAAACCCGCCGAAACCCGCCGAAACCCGATGAAACCCGACGAATCCCGACAAAGTTATGGGAAGTAGGTGGCTGTGGGGAGTGAACCTAGAACTCAGGGAAGTGTACACCATTGGGGAGTGAACCTGGGACTGGGTTTCGGCGGGTTTCGTAAAAAAGAACCAGTGCTTTTTTACGAAACCCGCCGAAACCCGCCGAAACCCGGCGAAACCCGACAATATACAGCAAAGTTATGGGAAGTAGACAACTGTGGGGAGTGAACCCGAGACTCAGGGAAGTGTACACCAGTCGGGAGTGAACCTGAGACTAAGTTTATCGGCCGGTTTCGGCGGGTTTCGTAAAAAAGAATTAGTGCTTTATTACGAAACCCGCCGAAACCCGCCGAAACCCGACAATATCCGGCAAAGTTATGGGAGTTTGGCAACAGTGGGGGGTGATCCTGGGAGTCAGGGAATTGCACACCAGTGGGGAGTTAACCTGGGACTGTGTAAAAAGGATATCAGTGGGAAATAAACCTGGGACTAAAGGGACATGGATACCATTGAAAGTTGAAGCCGGATATGGGAATTGAGTACCAGAGGAGAATGAACCTGACACTATAGAAGGTGGGCGCCAGTGGGGAGTGAACCTGGGATTCAGGGAATTGCACACCAGTGGGGACTTAACCTGGGACTGTGTAAAAAGGATATCAGTGGGAAATAAACCTGGGACTAAAGGGAGATGGATACCATTGAAAGTTGAAGCCGGATATGGGAGTTGAGTACCAGAGGAGAATGAACCCGACACTATAGGAGATGGGCGCCAGTGTGGAGTGAACCTGGGACTCAAGGAAGTGCACACCAATTGGGAGTTAACCTTGAAATGTGGGAGATGGATAACTGTGGGTATCCGAGCCGAACTATAGGAGTTGAGTGCCAGAGGAGAATGAACCTGACACTATAGAAGGTGGGCGCCAGTGGGG
>NC_088368.1:45711994-45714494 GCF_034508935.2 Berghia stephanieae | reverse complement strand
TATCACATTGCCCAGCAACGGCGAGCAGCCTGGTTCTAAACAAAGAAAATCGGTACTTTTTATTCTTCATGCTGGCTAGAACTTTACATATGTCATGTGATCAGAATGTATAAAAGTCAAAACAAGATCATATTTATAATGTTTTTTTCTCCTCTGGATACACTTTTATGCTCGTCGGAGAAATATTTCATAAGGGCGTCCGCCATTGTTCCGATAGTTTAGACCCAGTTACTAAGTTACCATGCGTCATTACGAGGGAAGTGACGTCATGACTGTTGGAGCGTATTCCGGCCATTTCATTACTGGATAAGCTTTCCCAGTCTAGCGGTTAGGGTGAAAAATGACTTTAGGCAATAGGCAGTGACGAATACTGTTAGAATGCTAGTAAAAAAAAGGACGCCTATCAGGCGACATGTACTCTTTGAAATGCGAAGGTCTAAATGAATACTAATTTTGAAGCGCGTTGGGCATGGTAAATCCTCGTGAATACGTCATACAATATTGTTTTGTAATTCGATTTATTAGCTTCATAATTAATAAGGCAATTTATATACAGACTTCAATTTTCAATTTTGCTTAACAGAATATTCTATAAATACGTTTATCGGTTTTATCGATTTGTTTTTCGATATTTTCCTAACAGGAATTAATCGACAAATTAGTTATCGCTTTTGTTTTGATATTATCCTGGATATGGTTGAGTGTCAATTATCGATAAAAAACCAGAATATATAATCGATTTGTGAATTATCATCAAAGTGATTTGTTACATGTCCTAGCTAAAGTGATTTGCAAGCATCGCTTTTATCACGAATACTATTATAAGTTATTGGATCTTTTATGCGGCTATGTGGTCAAGTGGTATGACACTCGCTTTCGGATCGGAAGGTCCTGAGTTCGAGCCTCACTCGATCGACGCATAGCTGAGTCCTTGGAAAAGTCTCTTTACTCACAATCTCTCACCGTACTCAGATGTAAAATGAGTATCTGGCCGTTAACAGCGTTGTCTCTGTTGAAAAAAAATTGTGTTAATGCCTAACATGCGTCATGTCTCGTCCTACATGTTACGTATTGCTGTTGCCCAGGGACCACTTGTAAAAGCGCTTTGAGCACGTTCAGTGGATATTGCGCTATATAAAAGCTCAATTTTTTTTTTAAAGAACTGCAAAGTGGAGATTGGGACAGCGTGGCTCAGCGGATTGGTTTTCGCTTCGTACCCGTAAGGTACCGAGTTCGAGTTGGACTACCCGCCGCGCTGCGTGGCCTTGAGTAAGTCACCTAGCATTAGCTCACTTTGCGGCGCTGCACTGCGGCTGACGCCTGGGTTATTCCAGTCTTCTCTTGGAAAAGACCCAAAAGAAGAATTTCCCCTATGTGATGAATAATGGGAATTTTATTTAATTTCATTATTATTATTATTATTATTATTATTATTATTATTTTATTATTATATTATTATTATTATTATTTATTATTTATTATTATATTATTATTATTATTATTATTATTATTATTATTATTATTATATTATTATTATTATTATTATTATTATTATTATTATTATTATTATTATTATTATTATTATTATTATTATTTATTTTTATTAAAATCCTGGGTCAGCATTTTGTTCCGGCCTTCACATCAAAGCTATTTTGAAATCCCAAGCAATTCAATTTTTAGCAAATACAAACAAGAATCTAGACTTTAATAAACGGCCGTCAATCATGCAATCTGGCAACTCATAGAAATGCCAAATCTATTTATAGATAATTTATTGACATGGGCTTCGTTTTATTTCAACGTGTTTTTCTCACCACGAACTGAATGGGATAAATTGATCTTTGCCGTCAGTTCTAAATGACGCTGAGTAATACCTACTGGCGTAACGGACAAAATGCAGTTTTTGAATCTTAAGGGGGGGGGGGGGGGGGGAGAACAAACAAAATGAAACAACAAAAAAAAAAAATACAAAAAAAAAAAACAACAAACAGACAAACAAACAAAAATGGAAAAAAAAAACAAATTATATTTTAAAAACAACATAAAACAAACAAAGATAAATAAAAAATAAATAAATAAATAAACTAACAAAAATAGAAGTGTGTGTCAACAGGTGATAGATGGCTATCGGGTGTCATTTTATTTTCCAACCCATTTGTCACGTGACCTTGTCAATAATAGTATAATAACGAGGCAGATGGCAGCATGGCTCAGCGGTAAGGGTCTTTGCTTGGTATAACCGAAAGGTACCGAGTTCGAACATCCCGCCGCTGACTGCGTTAGCCGTGTGGCCATGGTGAGCAAGTCACCCACCTCGCCCTAGCTCAATTTGCGGCGCTGCCAGTCTTGTTCCTTGGAATAGCCACTATAGATACATTTCCCCTTTGGGATGCATAAATGGATTTTTTTAAATTGATTTTTTAAAACTCTTTCCTTACCGACCATTTTCACTATTTTCCCAAACATGGCAGGCTTACCCAGCAGAAAAATTGATTTTTTT
>NC_088368.1:45702511-45711894 GCF_034508935.2 Berghia stephanieae | reverse complement strand
GCCTCCGGAATTTAAAGGGACCAAAACACAAAACGTGGTATCCATGAAGTTTATAGGGGTTTTAAACTTCATGAGCATACCAAAACCGGAGGGCAAAAAATTCAAAGCCTGAGTGACGTCATCTTCGAATATTATAGTACTAATATGACCCTAATGACGTAAGAAAACCAACAGTCCTAAAAATATTATTACGCGAAACCATACATACATACCTTTGGTTAAAATTCATCCCCCGGGGTTTCGAGGTTTTTTAAAGACTTTAGGTCGATTACCGAGTGTATTTAAAAAGGGGAATGAGATTACGAAGAGTCGCCCCCTTTATTGGAGTCACCCAATCTGTGACGTCAGGCGGAAAAATTATTCGGAGAGAATCAGTGGGTTTTGCGATGGCCTCGTCCGAGGCGCCCAACCCAAAAATGCGTTCTCTTTTTAATAAAATTTTTTCCGCCGGTGACGTCAAAACTTGGGTGCGTCCATCAAGGACCACTCTCCCCTAATCCTTTCCATAGGCTGTTTTTTACAGTGTTTTTTGTTATGGACAAATTTGGTTGGTTTTTGAGTATTCTTTAAAAAAAGACAAATTTTTTAAATATATTCTTTATTGTTAAAATAACCAAAGACCCCTTTTGTTATGTAGGGTGCGATTGATATATATATAATAAAATAATAAATATTATATATATATATAAAATATATATATATTAAAATGCTTTTATCACAGATTATTTTTGGTTTTGTTTAAAATTTTTAAAAGTTTTATGTCCCCCTTGCTTGTTTTTTTTGGGTTTTTTTTTTTTTGTTTTTGTTGTTTGGTTTTTTTTTTTTGGGGGGGAATTTTTTTTTTAGCTTTTTTAAAATTTTTTTTTTTGTTTTGGTTTTTTATCCTTTTTTTATGGCCGGGGGTTTTTGTTTTTTTTAGTTTGTTTGTTTGTTTGTTTTTTTTTCATTTTTAAATCTGAAATCCCCCCGGTTTTTCTGATAAAATATATTATATCATAATTTTTTTGTTATAAAATGTAAAATGGTTTTTTGTAATGGATTAATATTGGTATTATCGTTATTTTTTTCATTTATTATTATTATTATATTATTATTATTATTATTATTTTAATTATTATTATTATTATTATTATTATTATTATTATTATTATTATTATTAATTTTGTGTATTGTTTGTTACCCAATGTAAAATTCCGTTACGAAATTCCTTTTTTTATCTGTTAATTTATGAAAAAAAATTTGAAAAAAAATGGCAATTTAATTTTACAAAACATTTTCTTTGTCTCTTTGGTGTGTGTGTGTGTATGTGTGTGTGTGTGTGTGGTTGTGTGTGGTTTTGTATGGTTTTTTTTCATATTTTATGTCTTGTTGTGGGTTTTGTTCTTTTTTAATTGTTTTGTTGTTTGTTTGTTTTTTTTTTGTTTCTTTTTTTTGTTTTTTTTTTTGTTTTTTTTGTTTTTGTTTTTTTTCTGTTTCTTTCACGCTTTTATAGCCTTGGTGGGGTTTCTGGCCCCCATAGTGGACCGAGACACGTACTTCTTCTATCCCCAATCATTTCCACATCTTTCTGTCTTTGCTTGGGTAATTTTTTTTTGTCCTGGCCCGGTCGGAGTCCTTTGCGGCAGGGAAACATCAAAATGATAAAGGGTTTTGGAAGGTAATTTTTTAAACGTAAATCATCTCCTGCAATGCAGTATTTTTGTTTTACTATGATTTTTAAAATTTTTGGGTTTTCAATTAGCTGGGACCTGTTCTTGTGTCTGGGTGAGACTTTAGGGATCTCACTAAGAAATTGTATGTGTCATTTTTCGTGTTTAGGGTGGCTTGGAGGGTTTTGATTCAGTATTTTTTTGCGGATGGTTGGATGGGACATCACCTTGAATCATATACCTATTTTGTTCGATGGTGTACATCCGATAGTGGATGTCGTTTCTTTTCTCTTTACACCTACCTGCTTCTTTGGTTTGTGATTGTATTTTTGCAGGGGATATTTTTTTTTCTGTAAATTTCTGCCTGTTTGTTCTTGGGTTATTTATAATTAGCTTATGATTCTTAGTTATGATTTTGATTTACATTTGTATTTTTTGTTGGATTGTTTGTTTTTTTTTCCCGGGTCTCTCAAAACTCAATTGGTTGGAAGAGACCTAAAGCAACAAACAAACAAACAAACAAACTATATTTTTCTTCAGGCAAAACGACATTGTTTGGATGATGGCTTAGCTGAAGAAATAATGTACAAATTCAAAACCCCATGAAGTACACTCAACCAAAAATAAGGTCAACACTTCCAAATAACAAAAACTTACTAAAAACACAAACCTACGAACACTTTCAACAAGCGAATCACACAACAAACCAACTCTGTATATCCAATTATTTATTACGAGCCAAAACGATTTTGACTACTACTTGCTCCATACCAGTGTACTTAATTACTTATCCGAACCACACCACCTTTCTCTAGCCCTTCGGTCTTGTCCATGACGTAAATTAACGTCTTTTGGTTGTTCCAGGTGACTATAAATTTTCAGCTTGGATTGGGGCAGGGAAATTTGCATCTCAGGTCTTCAGGAGGTTACATCAAAAAGTGGGTGTACTGTTTCATTTGGGGTGTTGACATGGGACAGGAAGGTGATGTGTCTTTTTAATTTTGTTAAATGGTTGTTGAGCGGTATTGTTTTCAGTTGAAAGAGATCTTTGCTGGTGTCTTCTAGCTTATTTTGCAATCATCTTTACAGGAGTGGTCATTTTTATGGGAAAACATACATCTACTCGTGTCTCATTGCCCACTTTCATCCATTCTTCCCCTTATTTGTTTTGATTATTTGTTGCTGTGTCTATATACCATGCATAAACATGTCAAAAAGGGTACACTACTACATACTATACTAGTTACTAAACTGTCAAAAAGGCTACACACTACATATATACATGTACTAAACATGTCAAAAAGGCCCCACTACATCTAAACTATTACAAACAGTTCAAAAAGGCTAACTACTACATCTAATCTAGTGACTAAACATGTCAAAAAGGCTACACATACATACATACCATCACAAACATTCAAAAAGGGGTACCTACTACATACTTTACAGTGTACTAAACAGTGTCAAAAACTAACCACTACATACTAACAGTGGGACTAAACATGTCAAAAAAGGGTACACTACACATACTATACAGGTACAAAACAGCGTCAAAAACTACACACTACATCATACTAGTGTAACTAAACATGTCAAAAAGGCTACCCACACATACTATACAATGTACTAAACATTCAAAAAGGCACACTACTACATACTATACATGTACTAAACAGGGTAAAAGGCTACACTACTACATATATACCATGCACAAACTTCAAAAGGCTACACACTACATACATACTATTTAACAAAAGTTTCAAAAAGGCACCTACACATACTATACCTGCACTAAACAGGCAAAAAGGCTACACTCTACAACTAAACTATGTACTAAACACGCAAAAAGGCTAACCTAAAACATAAACTATGTACTAAACATGTCAAAAAGGCACCTACTACATACTATACCATTCACTAAAACAGTGCAAAAAGGCTAACACTATACATACTAACCATGCCTAAACAGGTCAAAAAAGGTACACACTACAAACATACTATTACTAAACGTTCAAAATGTAACTAATACATACTATACTATTACTAACAGGTCAAAAAGGCTACAACAAATATACTATTAGTGACAAACAGTGTCAAAAAGGTACCTACACATACATACAGTGTACTAAACATGTCAAAAACTACACTACTACAACATACTAGTTCTAAACATTCAAAAAGCACCTACTACATACTATACTTTGGAAATAAACAATGTCAAAAAGGTACACTACACATACTATACTAGTGTACTAAACATGTCAAAAAGGCTACACTACTATAACTATACTATGTCAAACATGTCAAAAAGGCTATAAATACACATAAACTATTTATAAACAGGTCAAAAACTACACACTACATACTATACAGTTACTAAACAGCGTCAAAAAGGCCACAATACTACAACATCCATGGCACTAAACAGCGTCCAAAACTACACACTAATACTATACTAGTGTACTAAACAGTGTCAACTAGCTACACTACTACATACTATACTAGTGTACTAA
The DNA here is from genome assembly GCF_034508935.2 of Berghia stephanieae. NCBI lineage: Eukaryota > Metazoa > Mollusca > Gastropoda > Nudibranchia > Aeolidiidae > Berghia > Berghia stephanieae. The sequence continues at coordinate 45,707,732 of NC_088368.1, read as the reverse complement.
ACAGTGTCAAAAAGGCTACACGACTACATACTATACCAGTGCACTAAACAGCGTCAAAACGGCTACACTACTACATACTATACTAGTGTACTAAACAGTGTCAACTAGCTACACTACTACATACTATACTAGTGTACTAAACAGTGTCAAAAAGGCTACACTACTACATACTATACTAGTGTACTAAACAGTGTCAAAAAGGCTACACTACTACATACTATACTAGTGTACTAAACAATGTCAAAAAGGCTACACTACTACATACTATACTAGTGTACTAAACAGTGTCAAAAAGGCTACACTACTACATACTATACTAGTGTACTAAACAGTGTCAAAAAGGCTACACTACTACATACTAGTGCGGGGCGGTCCTTGGCAAGCTTAAGGACCACGGTCCTACGGTCCTTGGGAAATGAAGACCGCAAGGACCGGTCCTAGTACCGGTCCTTTTCGACATTGAACATTCCTGAGAGACTGTTGGAAATTCGAACCGGTTTGACCTTTGAGACCGTGGGATCGTTCATTCTTGAACCGTTAAAGACCGCTACACGATGAAAACCGTGGTCTACAGGAGTAAAACACACGGAGTAGTCACACTCATTTCAAATTGTAACCTAATTAGAGAAGAGGGGTGATGCCTTCTTTATTTGCTCACCGTACTTCATTGTTACTTCGATAATTTAATAAAATTTGAAATTTATCCCCATTACCGGAGATAATGGCATCGCCCAAGGCGTTGATCGAGTTGTTCGTGGCGTTAATACACACACGCAACTCCTACCCCCCCCCCCCCCCCCCCCCCCCCCCCCCCCCCCCCCACACACAAACATTAGAGGGCAGCGAGCATTGAAGAGTAAGAGAGAGACGTGAAGTTATAATAAGAGGGGGTGGATGAGGTAATAAGAGGGGTCGATGGTGACTTTTCGCCAGATCTAACAAACTCAGCTACCCATTCATTGCTGAGTAGACAGGGATTCAGAAAAAACTCGACTGCACCCGGGATCGATCTCTGGCCCTTTGCGTATAAAGAGAGTGCTCTATCAACTGAGCTATCGGGGTCCCCAAATATTCTATTGGACTTTTTAAAATTCAGACGTTATAACTGGGTTTTTGGAAGGAAGAAACTAATGAAACTCATATTATTTGATTCGTAAAAACACCAAACGAAATTTTAATATTATTGTATTATTTTAAATGACAACACTGCGATAGAAAGGAGTGGTGACAAGAGATGGACAAAAGAAAACAAAAAATCGGATTTGCTACTTGCTAGGTTCGACACACACACACACACACACACACACACACACACAAACACACACATCTTTAGTAGTCACATACATTTCAAACAATAACCCATTAGAGAAGAGGGGTCATGCCTTCACCATAGATCATTGTCATTGCGATCATTATGGTGTAGTAAATTTTGAAATTTACCCCGTATAATGGAATCGTCCAAGGCGTGCGCCTCCTGTTCCCCCCATCTCACACACGAAAGGGCGGTTTGCGGAGTGGAGGTTGGTGGTCGTCTGCCTGTATGGTCGTCTGTGTCGTTTAGTGTATGGCAAAGGGGGGTGGGTGCGATTAATTAAGTGGGATGGGTGGTGATTGTGGAAGATAGGCAACCGAAGCAACGAATCGCTGGGAAGTAGTAGGCTATGGCGCGAGACCGTAGGACCGTGGTCCTTAAGCTTGCCAAGGACCGCCCCGCACTAGTTGAAAGGTGATAAGAAGTGAGGACCGCCGCCGATCTTCCCCTATGGGACCAGTCTCCGGTTCACAGCTAAAAGACCGTGGGACCGCCGGTCCAGACCGGGCTTCAGCGCGGCACTACTACATACTATACTAGTGTACTAAACATCGTCAGTAAGATTGTTCACAAGATATAGGTAGTCTATTTATTCCCACACACTCAACTCGTGATTCTTGTTTTCTCTGACTGAACGGGCGTGAGAACATACCAAGGGAGATAATTCACATAATTTTGGTTGTTGTACTCGTAGCGTTCTCCCAGCCAAACACACCGTCCATGTGTGAAATTGAGTTTAGATAGCAGGGACTGCATGTGACAACAACAAAACAACAAATTACCGAATAGATAAAATAAGTCGTAATAATAGTAGTAGTAGTAGTAGTAGTAGTAGTAGTAGTAGTAGTAGTAGTAGTAGTAGTAGTAGTAGTAGTAGTAGTAGTAGTAGTAGTGTTGTAGTAGTAGTAGTAGTAGTAGTAGTAGTAGTTGTTGTTGTTGTTGTGTTGTAGTAGTAGTAGTAGTAGTAGTAGTAGTAGTAGTAGTAGTAGTAGTAGTAGTAGTAGAAGTAGTAATAGTAGTAGTAGTAGTAGTAGTAGTAGTAGTAGTAGTAGTAGTAGTAGTAGTAGTAGTAGTAGTAGTAGTAGTAGTAGTAATAGTAGTAGTAATAGTAGTAGTAGTAGTAGTAGTAGTAGTAGTAGTAGTAGTAGTAGTAGTAGTAGTAGTTGTTGTTGTTGTTGTTGTTGTTGTTGTTGTAGTAGTAGTAGTAGTAGTAGTAGTAGTAGTAGTAGTAGTAGTAGTATTAGTTGTTGTTGTTGTAGTAGTAGTAGTAGTAGTAGTAGTAGTAGTAGTAGTAGTAGTAGTAGTAGTAGTAGTAGTAGTATTAGTAGTAGTAGTAGTAGTAGTAGTAGTAGTATTAGTAGTAGTAGTAGTAGTAGTAGTAGTAGTAGTAGTAGTAGTAGTAGTAGTAGTAGTAGTAGTAGTAGTAATCTTTTGAGTTTTTTTACTGTTTGCTCTTACTAACCTATAGATAGTTCGAAGATGACGTCACTTAGGTCTTTGTTATTGTTTTTTGCCATCCGCGTTTATGAGTAATGCTCACTGAACTGTATTAACCCGACTATAAACGTTCATGGATACACACAGTTTTGTGTGTTGGTCCGTTATACTTCCGGATGGCAATGTTATGAGCTTCTTTGCCAAGCGCATGCAATCATAGTATGCGCTTGGCTAAGAAGCTCATAACATTGCCATCCGGAAGTATAACGGACCAACACACAAAACTGTGTGTATCCATGAACGTTTATAGTCGGTTTAATACAGTTCAGTGAGCACTACTCATAAACGCGGATGGCAAAAAAAAAACAATAACAAAGACCTGTTTGATGTCATCTTCGAACTATCTATATTATATTTATGAATATTTTATTTTATTTTTTTATATTTCATGTTTATTTTGCTTTTAATTAGCTAGGTATTTTCATCAATTAGTTCATGACAGTGTATAAATCTGTGTTAATATTACGATGAATGATGTGTAACATTATGATAATTGCCATTCAGGATCAATAAAGTATATTTTATCTTATCTTATATTATCTTATCTTATCTTATCTTATATTATCTTATCTTATCTTATCTTATCTTATATTATCTTATATTATCTTATATTATCTTATCTTATCTTATCTTATATTATCTTATCTTATATTATCTTATCTTATATTATCTTATCTTATATTATCTTATCTTATCTTATCTTATCTTATATTATCTTATATTATCTTATATTATCTTATCTTATCTTATATTATCTTATCTTATCTTATCTTATCTAACCAGTCAAGGTCGATGTGGTTAAGATTGTAGCGCGCCGGACGGACTCGTGTATTACCCAAGGTTTGTCATCTTTGGTTAGTTTAGTAAAATCAGTCCTTAAGAGCCATGAGCCCCAAAGAGCCGGAGTCTATCACTGCTTCACTGTTTCCATAGCGTGAAACGGACAATAGCAATTGGTTGCTATCATTGGGATAGGACGCTAGTCTATTGCAAAGTACTTCGGCCATCTCCGACAGAACCAGCTACCCAATCACTGCTGGGTGGACGGGGTGGCGTGGAGGTCGGGGCGGGGGGGGGAGTGTCAGAAAAAAAAACCCACCTCGATTGAACCCGGGATCTTTGCGTGTGAAGCAAGTGGTCTATCAAGTGAGCTATCATGAACCTCTTTGTTATTGAGTGGCTGCGTTTAATTTAGAGCTGACGGGGAATGCGTTGCTACAAGAGTTCTATCTGTTAGGTTATCTCTTTCTTTTTCTATAAAGTGCGGCTATGTGGTCTAGTGGTATGACACTCGCTTTGGGATCGGAAGGTCTTGAGTTCGTGCCTCGCACGCCGCATAGTTGAGTCCTTGGAAAAGGCTCTTTTCTCACATTCTCTCACCGTACTCAGCTGTAAAATGAGTACCTGGCCGTTAACAGCGTTGTCTTTGTCCGAAAATTGTAATATCGCCTAAACAGGCGTCATGTCCGGTCCTACATGTTAAATGTTGCTGTTGACCAGGGACCCCTTGTAAAGCGCTTTGAGCACATTTAGTGGATATTGCGCTATATAAAGCTCATTAAAAAAATAGACATACGTTAACACTGAAGAAATAGAATAATGTTTATGATAATGAGCTGGAGAGCTTTTATTTTATATAGCGCGATATCCACTTAATGTGCTCAAAGCGCTTTACAAGGGGTCCCTGGCCAACAGCAACATGTAACATGTAGTACGAGACATGACGCTTGTAAGGCGATATTACATTTTTTTTTCCGACAGAGACAACGATGTTAACGGCCAGGTACTCATTTTACACCTGAGTGAGCACGGTGAGAGAATGTGAGTAAAGAGCCTTTTCCAAGGACTCAACTATGCGCCGTGCGAGGCACGAACTCAAGACCTTCCGACCTGAAAGCGAGTGTCATACCAGAATAGACAACATAGCCGAACAATAAAAATATAAAATATGTTAATCGGCAACTAATAATAATGGGCAATAATATAAGATAGAAATGTGAAAAAGTTGAACATGAGGTTGTAGTAGAATTTTAGCCTTCTCCTTACCAACTGCACCAAAATCGTCACATTTGTTATGACACAATATACATTTTTCCTATTCAGATTTATTTGTACATCACACACTTTGAAGAATCGTCTTTGTTTAATTAATAAGAACATAAAATTGTTTTGTAGCGGGATTGTTTGAGTTTTAAAAATCAATTTTTTTTGCTTGGTAAGCTAAGACACTATTTTGGCCATATGACTCGCCACGAATCATTAGAAAAGCACATTCTGCAGACAAGGGTAGACGGCAAGAGAGAAAGAGATAGACCAACAAGAAGCTGGGAATAACAAGATATATGTGAATGGCTGGGAATGACAACAACTCAAGCAAGTAGACTGGCGGAAAACCGTAATCTGTTTGGCAAG
>NC_088368.1:45685011-45697511 GCF_034508935.2 Berghia stephanieae | reverse complement strand
AGGATCGTGATTCGTGGAGACAGCTGACCGGAAACGTGCTCAAGAGCACAAGCCACGATGGATGATGATGGATGGACATGGATGGACATGGATCGTGATTCGTGGAGACAGCTGACCGGCAACGTGCTCAAGAGTACAAGACACGATGGATGATGGATGGACATGGATGGACATGGATCTTGATTCGTGGAGACAACAGCTGACCGGCAACGTGTTCAAGAGTACAAGCCACGATGGATGATGATGGATGGACATGGATGGACATGGATCGTGATTCGTGGAGACAACAGCTGACCGGAAACGTGCTCAAGAGCACAAGCCATGATGGATGATGATGTATAGCTAGCATGCGCTTGGTTTAGACTCTCACAACATTGCCATCCGGAAGTATAGCGGACCAATACACAAAACTATGGGTAACTTTGAACGTTTATAGTCTGGTTAATCAAATTTAGTGAAAATTACTCATCAACACGGATGGCAAAAAGCAGTAACAAAAACATGAGTGACGTCATCTTCATACTATCTCTAGGCAAATTCTTTTGATTACTGGGTGTAAAAGAGCGACGATATATTGACGATTTGTATTGACAACCCAGCATATATTGAAGCTAGAAAACAAGACACCATCACGCTGAAACCAGAAAATCAATTGCACAAGGTATTTATCCAGTCCTCTTGAGGACCGGTTTCACACTTCCAAGGAGATTAGAACCTGTATTCTGACTTCACACTTCTGGTCCCTATTCTTAAAACAAAATATATTATACAAACAAACAAAGACTATGTATATTTGATTGTCTAATGCGTGAAAAAAATATATCATGAGGCTCATGGAGCCGAAATTCATTCTTTTTTTTTCTTTCCTGTGACCTTAAACACATTGTAGGAATTTCTAGCTACCTTTGGATTGGACGCCCGTACGTGTGTCATAAAGTATTTTGATTTGTCCTAATGGCGGATTATGTCTTAAGCTGACAATAGTCCGTTACACATTCTCTCTCTCTCTCTCTCTCTCTCTCTCTCTCTCTCTCTCTCTCTCTCTCTCTCTCTCTCTTCAAGTACCAAGTCTGTGCCAGACATCGGTGATCATGGTACGCAATCTCGAGGACTGGCAGTTTGACGTCATTTTTCAGGTTTGTGCAGCGCCTAGTGAGTTGTCGTTAGTAGAGCACATGGAAACAAGTTATTTCATTGGTTGAACTATTGAATACAACTCACGATTTGTTTTCTTTTGTGGCAAAAGACTTGTCTTTTGACGTCATTTTTGGTCAGTGTCAGGCCATAACTTTACGAAGGCCACGATCACATACATCTTAGCCATCGTTATGTTATAGCCTGACGCTGAAACCCAAAAAGACTGGCATTTTGACGTCATTTTTTGGTCAGTATCAGACCGTGGCCTTCGTAAAGTTATGCCCTGATACTGACCAAAAAATAACGTCAAAATGCCAGTCTTTGGCCACAAAAGAAAACAAATCGTGAGTTGTATTCAATAGTTCAACCAATGAAATAACTTGTTTCCATGAGCTCTACTAACGACAACTCACTAGGCGGTGCAAAAAACAAAAAAAAAAACAAATAATGACGCGAAACTGCCAGTCCTTTTGGATTTCAGTGTCAGGCCATAACTTTACGATGGCTACGGGTGTCAGGCCATAACTTTACGATGGCTACGGTGTCAGGCTATAACTTTACGATGGCTACGGTGTCAGGCCATAACTTTACGATGGCTACGGTGTCAGGCTATAACTTGACGATGGCTACGGTCACATACCCCCAGACATAAAAAGGATCATCGAGACAACAAGACACTATAGGCCGACGACAGGTCGGTCGTCTTTTTAACACGCGGGGAGATTTGTATACTGTTGGAGTGGTGGACTCCTCTGCTGGCCGTCTTGCTGGTCAGACCATGACTGTCCATTCTACTACTGCTGTGCCCGTTGCTGTTGGGACTGCTGTTCTTGTTGTTGTAACCGTTGACAGTTGTTAAATTCGAATGGCCTCGGTCGTAGTAAGACGCCATTGTATTCTGGCTATCCAACTTCCGGTTATCTCGCTTCCGGACATAGACTTTGTTTCCGGGTCGTGGTTGAAACTCCATTTCCTGGAATGATAAAAAAAAAGAGGATTGATGTGCATGACAATAGGATTCAATAGAGTGACGTCACATCCGACTAGCAACCAGCAGCTTGGTTCTAAACAAAGAAAATCGGTACTTTTAAATTCTTCATGCTGGCTAGAACTTTTTCACATGTCATGTGATCAGAATGTATGAAAGTCAAAACATAATCAGATTTATAATTTTCTTTTTTCCTCTGGATACACGTTTATGCTCGTCGAAGAAGTATTTCATAAGGGCGTCCGCTATTGTTCCGATATTTTAAAACCAGTTATTAAGTTACTATGCGTCACTACGAGGGAAGTGACGTCACGACTGTTGAACCCTATTACAGCATTAGTTGTTGAAAATTTATTGAACAAATTGGGGGCAGCGTGGCTCAGTGGCACGGTCTTTGCTTCCTACCCCAAAGGTATCGAGTTCGATTACCCGTCACAGCTATGCTGTGTGGCCTTGAGCAAGTCACCACCTCGCCTTAGCTCAATTTTCGGCGATGCACTGCGGCTGACGCCTTGGTTTATCCAGCCTTCCCTTGGAATAGACCCCAGAGACACATTTCCTCTATGGGATGAATAAAGGGAATTTTATTTATTTATTTATTTAATTATTTATTTATTTATTTATCTAAATTGAACATTTGGTTTTGACTTTCAATTCACCTCCCGGCATCTCGTTTACCCAGCCCCAATACCAAAGTGACGCTTGGGACATATTTCTATAGCAAATATTCAAAAGTTTTATAACAGGAACAATTGACCTCCGTGACCTCTTGTTGCTATGCCTGTCAAGCTTTTAGCACTGCTGGTTTATTTAATATAGTGCTTAACCCTCTCCTTACCAACTACAGAAAAATCGTCACATTCGTTACGATTTCACCAAAATTTATCTTATTCAAATTTCTCTTGTAGATCATAAAATGTTAAGAAAATGAGCACAGTGTGTTGTAGAGCATGTTTTGCTTAAGAAATTATTTATCGTAAGAACTTGCCATGCTGCTCATGTGTTTTGAGTGATAAAAAATCTATTTTTGTTTTAGTTGGGGTGTGAAGTTTTGGGGAAAATCCTGAAAATGGCTGGTAAGGAGAGAGTTAAATCTTTGAAACTATGTATGTTATCGTATATCTTATCCAAATGAGTCAAATGAATATTTTCATCAACTCCACTTACCTCTATGGGCAATCTACGAAGCTGTGCAACATGTGCCTTCTTTCCTTTAGGGTTATCGGCCTGCAACCACAGTCGGACTTTCTCCTCCAGGACACTCAGGCGAGCGTCTTGTTCCTCTGCTCCTTCCTGGTCGGGGGAACGACTTGAAAAAGATCTGGGAGAAAGGGAAGGGGAGAGGGGGGGGTAAAGAGGTGGAGCCTATGGTTTAATGACGTCATTATCATAGATGTTACATGAAGACTACTAAACTCGTCTAAGGTTGATTCAAGAAATTGTGTCACTGCATGACATAATCAGATTGAAGGTGAAAATATGCGGACTTAAAAGCGTTTTGAGCACATTTAGTGGATATTTATTGCTCTTTATAAAAGTTGAAGTTGTTTTTATTTATTTTTTTTATTTTGTTTGTTTGTTTATTTTTTTAAATGACGATATTGACACGAACAGTTATGAGATCTAACCTGTACGAGTGGATTATTTCATCCTCTTCATTTTCCTCTTCACGGCGATGACGATGTTGATGTTGATGTTGATGTTGATGTTGATGATTCGGCTCCTGACCTATCACCACCTCTACATCTGCTTCATCTCGAGGTCTCTCATCGCCGTTCTCCCCCTCCGGCAATCCCTCCGTCACAGCTTCCTCTGCCCCTTCCTCTTGCAACAACATCCGCTCTCGTTTTTCCTGCGACTCTCGCATGGCGTTTTGAAGGCCTCTGTAGGACAGGGCATGATGGGCCTGTCTTGCGTCATATCCGCCAATTGAACTGATTGGGCGCATGTGCGGGGCGACTTCTTCCGGTAAAGCGTTGATTTGGCTTGCCGCCGCCATCAGCATGCTGTTTGGAAGCCTAGGGGAAATAACCGTGAAATAAAAATCACTATAGTTAATTTAATGCAAAAAAGATGTTGCTAGAAGCTCGAAGAAATAAAATAACAAAGTGAAATGGAATGTAAGCTTCAATTTAATTACGAAAACAGATAAAATGGACGTTTCGGGTTTCCCCTTTATTGACAAAACAGGATGATGACATAGAGCTCATATTGCATTAGATGCTGGCGCTATATAAATGTACACTATTATTATTATTATTATTATTATTATTATTATTATTATTATTATTATTATTATTATTATTATTATTATTATTATTATTATTATTATTATTATTATTATTATTATTATTATTATTATTATTATTATTATTATTATTATTATTATTATTATTATTATTATTATTATTATTATTATTATTATTATTATTATTATTATTATTATTATTATTATTATTATTATTATTATTATTATTATTATTATTATTATTATTATTATTATTATATTATTATTATTATTATTATTATTATTATTATTATTATTATTATTATTATTATTATTATTATTTTAAAGAGCAAACCCAAAACGTCCATTGTATCTGTTTTCGTAATTAAATTGAAGCTTACATTCAATTTCACATTGTTATTTTATTTAATATATAGATACTATCATTTGGGAAATTTGGTTTTTGATTCTTGAAAAATATTGAGATTCTCCGAGCCATCGCCACAGTGAGTACAACGCCACAGTGAGTACAACGCCACAATGAGTACAACGCCACAGTGAGTACAACGCCACAGTGAGTACAACGCCACAGTGAGTACAACGCCACAGTGAGTACAACGCCACAGTGAGTACAACGCCACAATGAGTACAACACCACAGTGAGTACAACGCCACAGTGAGTACAACGCCACTGTGAGTACAACGCCACAGTGAGTACAACGCCACAATGAGTACAACACCACAGTGAGTACAACGCCACAGTGAGTACAACGCCACAGTGAGTACAACGCCACTGTGAGTACAACGCCACAGTGAGTACAACGCCACAGTGAGTCCAACGCCACAATGAGTACAACACCACAGTGAGTACAACACCACAGTGAGTACAACGTCACAATGTGTACAACGCCACAGTGAGTACAACGCCACAGTGAAAACACCACCACAGTGAGTACAACGCCACAGTGAGTCCAACGCCACAATGAGTACAACACCACAGTGAGTACAACACCACAGTGAGTACAACGTCACAATGAGTACAACGCCACAGTGAGTACAACGCCACAATGAGTACAACGCCACAGTGAGTACAACGCCACAATGAGTACAACGCCACAGTGAGTACAACGCCACAGTGAGTACAACGCCACAGTGAGTACAACGCCACAATGAGTACAACGCCACAATGAGTACAACGCCACAGTGAGTACAACACCACAATGAGTACAACGCCACAATGAGTACAACGCCACAGTGAGTACAACGCCACAAAGGAGTACAACGCCACAGTGAGTACAACGCCACAATGAGTACAACGCCACAGTGAGCACAAAGCCACAATGAGCACAACGCCACAGTGAGTACAACACCACAATGAGTACAACGCCACAATGAGTACAACGCCACAGTGAGTACAACGCCACAATGAGCACAACGCCACAGTGAGTACAACGCCACAGTGAGTACAACGTCACAGTGAGTACAACGCCACAATGAGTACAACGCCACAGTGAGTACAACGCCACAATGAGTACAACGTCCCAGTGAGTACAACGCCACAATGAGTACAACGCCACAGTGAGTACAACGCCACAATGAGTACAACGCCACAGTGAGTACAACGCCACAAAGAGTACAACGCCACAAAGAGTACAACGCCACAGTGAGTACAACGCCACAGTGAGTACAACGCCACAAAGAGTACAACGCCACAGTGAGTACAACGCCACAAAGAGTACAACGCCACAGTGAGTACAACGCCACAAAGAAAGCAATGGCTGCTAAGTGTGTCGATCACGGAGACTCTCAGTCTATTTTTAGGGATTTATCAATAATGAATACTCTTCAACAGTCGTAACGTCACTTCCTTCCTAATGACGCATGGTAACTTAGTAACACTGGCTCTAAACTATCGGAACAATGGCGGACGCCCGTATGAAATATTTCCCCGGCGAGCATAAAAGCGTATCCAGAGGAAAAAATACCCATAAAATTGATCATGTTTTGACTTTTACACATTCTGATCACAAGGCATAAGAAAAGTTCTAGCCAGCATGAAAAATAAAAAGTAATGATTTTCTTTGTTTAGAACCAAGATGGCCGCCGTTGCCGGGCGGCGTGACATCAGACTACTGAATCGTATTGCCTGTTTGTCGCTTGTTTAAACTGTTTGCAGGCGGCATTTCCAGTGTCTGTTGGTTTGGAACCCACGTTTATGGCTATTAGACATTTCCATTGTATTTTACGCTATATTTAAAGCTCAATTGTGACGCATTGTCTGAAAACGGTATTATGTCGGAACGAACCAGATGCTAAAAAGCCGAATTAAATGTTAAAACTGGTCAAAAATATAAGCACCCTAAAATTCGTTGCCATTCTTCTCCATAAATCATATATTATAAACTCAACACAAGTCTGATATGTCTGGCTATAAATTCAATTTATGTGGTCTAGTGGTATGACACTCGCTTTCGAATCGGAAGGTCCTGGGTTCGAGCCTCGCTCGGCGCATAGTTGAGTCCTAAAAGAAGACTCTATACTCATATTCTCTCACCATATTCAGGTGTAAAATGAGTACCTGGCCGTTAACAGCGTTGTCTCTATCCGAAGAAAAAAATGTAATATCGCCTAACAGTCGTCATGTCCCGTCCTAAATGTTACGTGTTGCTGTAGGTCAGGAGGGACCCCTTGTTAAGCGCTTTGAGCATGTTTAGTGGATATTGCTCTATATTTTCTTTTTAACCTCAGGCATGGGAGACACCCAATGTTTGTCGTTGCTTTGCCAATTTAGATTTTATTTTTCTCCGTCTTTTAAATACGACAATAAACAGGTATAGGGATATTGACCTTTTAATAATAATAATAATAATAATAATAATAATAATAATAATAATAATAATAATAATAATAATAATAATAATAATAATAATAATAATAATAATAATAATAATAATAATAATAATAATAATAATAATAATAATAATAATAATAGTAACATAACATAACATAACATGTGGTATAGGGCAAAATAGAATAAGATCCTTTGAATGCCCTTAATATTAATTAGTAATGCCATAAATCTATTGATTAAATATTACAATAACGATACACGTGGTAAAGATAGTATTTCAACTTAAATGTACTCATGTGGTGTACAAACATTTATCTTTAACCGTGACATGCAAAGCGCACACACAACCACACACACACACACACACACACACACACACATACACATGCGTATAGAAGATAACCATAATAATATAATAATGCATAATATATACATACAAGATTGAAAGCCATGTCAACAGCAGAGCAAACAAGTATTATTCGTCATATATAAATCTCCCATCATATAATTCCCTGTCTACTAACACCTTGAAATAATCCATAGATTTTGCATTCTTTGTTTCAAATTTCAAACTGTTCCATTTCTGAACAATACGAATACCGAACGAGTTTTGTCTTATGTTTGTTTTGCATCTAGAGACAAAAATCTTAAACTTGTCCCCTCTAGTAAAAGTAATATTAGAATATGAAAAAAAATCAGAAAAGTCTACCCTATCCAGACCATGTACCATGCAATCTATAAACCTGAATTAAATCCCCACGAATTCTTCTATATTTCAAACTAGGTAAGTCAAGAAATTCTAACCTTTCCTTATAAGATAAATACTGTATTGTATAAATTTTTTGGTAGCTCTCCTCTGTACACTTTCAATACTAATAGATTGTCTTTTATATAATGGGCTCCAGATGCAATTTCCGTATTCTAGAATTGGTCGAACGAGCGATTTATACAAATATAAAAATGTGGTTTTATCAAGACTTATAAAGGTTCTATATATATATATATATATATATATATATATATATATATATATATATATATTTTATATATATATATATATATATATATATTATATATATAATAATAATAATAATAATAATAATAATAATAATAATAATAATAATAATAATAATAATAATAATAATAATAATAATAATAATAATAATAATAATAATAATAATGATAATAAAAATATATAAGATCCATCACCACAAATGCACATTGCTCTATATAAAGGCTCAGATTGAATTTAACCAAATTCCTACCGTCCTCTATTCTTTGCCTCTCTCATCCTCTCATTCCTCTCTCCTCTCTTCTGTCGTTGTCGCATCCGACTTATCTCTTTCACCTTGATGAGGTAGAAAACGCTACCAGGACCGTGCTGGTCTATGAGTGGACCCTGAAGGGGGTGAAAGGGATGGGGGGATGGGGGGGGGGTCGGAAAGGAGGGGGGGGGGGGGTCGGAAAGGAGGGGGGGGGTGGTTAGGAATATTTTGGTTAATAACAGCAGATGTAATGTACATTTCTGAAAAAGAACAACTCATTTTAAATTATTTTTTTTTAATTTGGCCAGAAAACTAGTCTTTTGAGATATCCATCTACTGAAATAATCTTCATCTTGTTAAAAAAAAACCTCTCAGACCCGGGATTTCCTTCACTTCCTTGAAGTCCCAGACTTGAGAGGGGTTTTTTGCCAAGATAAGGCTCATTTTAATCGAAGGACGAGTTTTCTGGTCAAAATACACGTTTCCAGGTTAAAGAGTTCTCAAACTCGGGACTTCCTTTTTAAGTCCCAGATTTGAGAGGGTTTTTTTTTTTTTTTTTTTTTGCCTAGACAAGGCTTATTTTAAGCGAAGGACGAGTTTTTTGGTCAATTTTTTTTTGTAATTTTCTTTTTCAAAGCACGACAGAGATTTAGAAATCGGGTCGTGGGGGAGGGGGGGGGAGCTGCCTAAAGCCGGTGATCGTGAAAATACTAGCAAAAGAGTGAAAATGGAGTGGCTGCTTCGTATGGGAACAATACGGACAGTATAGTGGACGTTTCGGGTACAAACCCTTAGTCAGCACAACAATATACCATAATGGTGTGTATTGTTGTGCTGACGAAAGGTTTGTACCCGAAACGTCCATTGTCTGTTTGGTTCCCATACGAGGCCTCTCCATTTTCACTCTTTCGTTAGTATTTAAATTGATCGAAAGACATAATAAATACACTTTTTCAGGCCAATTTGTTTATTAGAAGATGCATGCTTTTTATCTTTACTGTGGAGAGTGTCTACTGCCGCTATAGCATTTATTCTTGAGGTCTCAGGTTCGATCCCTAATTGAGGAAGGTTGATTTTTTTTAGATGTATGTTTTTCTTGCATTTTTCATTCTGGTCTGTTTTGTCTGGTACTGTTTAAATTTAAACTGAGCTTTTATATAGCGCAATATCCACTAAACATGCTCAAAGCGCTTTACAAGGGTTCCCTGGACAACAGCAAAATTTAGCATTTAGAACGAGACATGACGCCTGTTAGTCGATATTAAACTATTTTTTTTTTCGGACAGAGACAATGCTGTTAACGACCAGGTACGCATTTTACACCTGAGTACGGTGAGAGATTGTGAGTAAAGAGCTTCCTTCTCCAAGGAATCAACCATGCTCCGAACGAGGTTCGAACCCAGGACCTTCTGATCCGAGAGCGAGTGCCATAACACTAGATTACATATAGCCGCACATTTACTTTTTTGAATCGACTCTTTCACCCTCTCCTTACCAGCTATTTTCAGAATTTTTTCCCAAAACTTCACACCCACCCAACACAAAAACAGACATTTCTTACTCAAACAGAAAAGCAACAAGCACATTCTATACATAATATTGTTCGACAATATGAACTCTATTACAGAATATCAAGTTTTTATAGCTATGGCAAAAAGAAATGAAATCTGGATGAGTAAAGTGACGGTTGCATCGTAACAAATGTGACGATTTTTCAATAGGTGGTAAGGAGAGGGTTAACACTGACTTTGGCCTACCTTATGATTGAGGAACTCTTTTTCAGCCATGGATACACTTGGTTCATATCTAGTTTCGCTTTGAGGGGCTGGTTTGTGTCGACTGGCTATCACTGATTGGAGGTGGCTGTAGGGATGGGAGGGAACGATATAAAATTGTTGGTGGTGGTGGTGGTGAAGGGGGGGGGGGGGTGGTGAGTATTATAAAACTGAATAATTCACCCCAAATGTCGGAGCATACTCAATGTCTTAATCGTTTCTATGTTACATGTTTGTGTTGAGAATTTAAGCTTAAATTCTTGCCAACTAACTTTGCGGCGTTTGTGTGTGTTGAACCCGTGACCTCAAGAAGTCGGGGAGAGAGAAGGCTTTAATAAAGCTAAGGTTTGAAGCGACCTTTTTTGGGGTCATGGATAGCTCATACGATAGAGTCACGATCTCCCCGGCCAGGCGGAGTTGTCAAACCTGTAAGGTCGCGGGTTCGAGCCCCCATCGCCGCCGCGAAGTTTTTATTCTCTGTTGTCTTCTGACATTTTCCTATTCACTTCATTTCTTGTTGTAAAAACTGAATATTGTGCATCTATGATATTAACGTACATTATAGGTTTTTTAATGGTTTTCTTTTTAAATAAGGAAAACTATTCAAAAAATTGATTTTGAGATTTTGGTGGAAAATGATATTTTATTATCTTAGAATTAATATTATTATTATTGAAGTCCAACTTCTTAAAATAGACTAGACATAAAGGCGGGGAAAACACAGTTGAAAAGGGTACAGGTAGTAAGAAAAATGTGAATAGGGAATGAGATTAGCGGAAGATTGGACGTCACCCATAGTCTGTGACGTCACCGGCGGAAAAGGTATTAGAGAGAGAACGTCATGTTGGTTGTGCGCGGAAGCGAGGACGAGAGACGCATGCGCACAACCAACATGACGTTCTCTCTCTAATAACTTTTCCACCGGTGACGTCACAGACAAGGGACGCTACTCTTCCGCTAATCTCATTCCCTATAACGGAAAGCTATTTTGCTATTTTCTCAATCTGTCATTTTTCTAAGGGTATGGGATACTGTGTCAAACGTTTCTCTGAATCTATTCAATGAAATTGTCTGAAAATTTCCACAGTTATCACAGATATAATGTATTGTGTCACCATAGAGAGATTTTTTGGATAAGGTTTGTGTTTTTTAAAATTATTATCCAAATCATAAATTTTTAACATCAATTTTGTCATAACATTTTGATTCGCAACTTTGCAATGTTCTAATAAAAATGTTCATAAGCTAAAGCCGTAAAATCTCTCTATGGTGACACACTATGGTACAATGTTGACAAGAGGGAAGAATATGGAGGTCATTCCTTCATTAGTTTTTGTCACAAGATTGTAATAATTTTTTTTATATAGCGCAATATCCACTAACTGTGCTCAAGGCGCTTTACAAGGGGTCCCTGGCCCATAGCAACATTTAACATGTAGGACGGGACATGACGCCTGTTAGGCGATATTACATTTTTTTCGGACAAAGACAACGCTGTTAACGGCCAGGTACTCGTTTTAAAACCTGAGTACGGTGAGAGAATGTGAGTAAAGAGCCTTTTCCAAGGACTCAACTATGCGCCGAGCGCGAGGCTCGAACCAGGACCTTCCGATCCGAAAGCGAGTGTCATACCACTAGACCACATAGCCGCGTTATATCTTTTGGTGCCAAACCCCCAAATCTGGTGTCAAAATGGTAATCAACACAGATAATTTTCATCAAAAATGTTGTTTTTCAAAACCTATAATGACGATACAGAATGATTAAAACCTCCTAATATAGGTAATTATTTTTTTTAGAAAAGACCCAAACCGCCCCTTAAGCTTGGCGCATAGTTGAGTCCTTGAAAAAGGCTCTTTACTCACATTCTCTCATCGTACTCAGGTGTAAAATGAGTACCTTGCCGTTAACAGCGTTATCTCTGTCCGAAAAATTGTAATATCGCCTAGCAGGCGTCATGTCCCGTCCTACACGTTAAATGTTGCTGTTGACCAGGGACCACTTGTAAAGCGCTTTGAGCACATTTAGTGGATATTGCGCTATATAAATGCTCAATTTAATTTTAAAGTCTTAGTAAAATATTCAAAAATTCTGAACGTCTGAACAATCGCACCCAAACACTAAACTATGTTTAATCTTTAACGTATCAATTTTAATTGAGAGAATTAGTGGCAATTTATCACCTAACTGGCGGGCTAAAAACAATAGCAAAGAGTCAATATTACTGTGTGACGTCATCTTCATTCATTTTATAGAT
>NC_088368.1:45679559-45682059 GCF_034508935.2 Berghia stephanieae | reverse complement strand
AGAGACCACAGAAGTCCTGGTCTTGGAGGGCAAACACTACGACAGGCTGTTCACGAGAAGACACCCGAGAACGATCGAGACAATGCGAGACCAGATAGGGTCAAGCTGGAATCGAGGTTATCTATGATACACCATAAGGCTGAGGTTCCATTCTTTGAGTAAGTGTTAGGCGACAAACTACATTATCTCTGTGATAACTGGACATTTTTGGACAGTTTCATGAATAGACTCTGAGAAACGTTTGACACAGTATCCCATACACTTAGATAATGGCAGATTGAGAAAATAGCAAAATAGCTTTCCGTTATAGGGAATGAGATTAGCGGAAGAGTAGCGTCCCTTGATTGGACGTCACCCATAGTCTATGACGTCACCGGCGGAAAAGTTATTAGAGAGAGAACGTCATGTTGGTTGTGCGCATGCGTCTCTCGTCCTCGCTTCCGCGCACAACCAACATGACGTTCTCTCTCTAATAACTTTTCCGCCGGTGACGTCATAGACTATGGGTGACGTCCAATCAAGGGACGCTACTCTTCCGCTAATCTCATTCCCTATTCACACATTTCTTACTACCAGTACGTACTTTTCAACGGTGTTTTTTCGTGCCTTTATATCCAGTCTGTTTTAAGAAGTTGGAAAAGGAGATATCTATACATAGTTCGAAGTTGACGTCACTCAGGTCTTTGTTAATGTTTTTTTTTTTTGCCATCTGCGTTTATGAGTAATTCTCACTAAACTGTATTAATTAACCTAATTATAAAAGTTCATGGTTACACATTGTGTTGTGTGTTGGTCCGTTATATTTCCAAATGGCAATGTTGTGATTTTTTTAGCCAAGCGCATTCTATCTATAAAATGAATGAAGATGACGTCACACAGTAATATTGACTCTTTGCTATTGTTTTTAGCCCGCCAGTTAGGTGAAAATTGCACTAATTCTCTCAATTAAAATTGATACGTTAAAGATTAAACATAGTTTAGTGTTTGGGTGCGATTGTTCAGACGTTCAGAATTTTTGAATATTTTACTAAGACTTTAAAATTAAATTGAGCATTTATATAGCGCAATATCCACTAAATGTGCTCAAAGCGCTTTACAAGTGGTCCCTGGTCAACAGCAACATTTAACGTGTAGGACGGGACATGACGCCTGCTAGGCGATATTACAATTTTTCGGACAGAGATAACGCTGTTAACGGCAAGGTACTCATTTTACACCTGAGTACGATGAGAGAATGTGAGTAAAGAGCCTTTTTCAAGGACTCAACTATGCGCCAAGCTTAAGGGGCGGTTTGGGTCTTTTCTAAAAAAAATAATTACCTATATTAGGAGGTTTTAATCATTCTGTATCGTCATTATAGGTTTTGAAAAACAACATTTTTGATGAAAATTATCTGTGTTGATTACCATTTTGACACCAAAATTTGGGGGTTTGGCACCAAAAGATATAACGCGGCTATGTGGTCTAGTGGTATGACATCGCTTTCGGATCGGAAGGTCCTGGGTTCGAGCCTCGCGCTCGGCGCATAGTTGAGTCCTTGGAAAAGGCTCTTTACTCACATTCTCTCACCGTACTCAGGTTTTTAAAACGAGTACCTGGCCGTTAACAGCGTTGTCTTTGTCCGAAAAAAATGTAATATCGCCTAACAGGCGTCATGTCCCGTCCTACATGTTAAATGTTGCTATGGGCCAGGGACCCCTTGTAAAGCGCCTTGAGCACAGTTAGTGGATATTGCGCTATATAAAAAAAATTATTACAATCTTGTGACAAAAACTAATGAAGGAATGACCTCCATATTCTTCCCTCTTGTCAACATTGTACCATAGTGTGTCACCATAGAGAGATTTTACGGCTTTAGCTTATGAACATTTTTATTAGAACATTGCAAAGTTGCGAATCAAAATGTTATGACAAAATTGATGTTAAAATTTATGATTTGGATAATAATTTTAAAAAACACAAACCTTATCCAAAAATCTCTCTATGGTGACACAATACATTATATCTGTGATAACTGTGGAAATTTTCAGACAATTTCATTGAATAGATTCAGAGAAACGTTTGACACAGTATCCCATACCCTTAGAAAAATGACAGATTGAGAAAATAGCAAAATAGCTTTCCGTTATAGGGAATGAGATTAGCGGAAGAGTAGCGTCCCTTGTCTGTGACGTCACCGTGGAAAAGTTATTAGAGAGAGAACGTCATGTTGGTTGTGCGCATGCGTCTCTCGTCCTCGCTTCGCGCACAACCAACATGACGTTCTCTCTCTAATACCTTTTCCGCCGGTGACGTCACAGACTATGGGTGACGTCCAATCTTCCGCTAATCTCATTCCCTATTCACATTTTTCTTACTACCTGTACCCTTTTCAACTGTGTTTTCCCCGCCTTTATGTCTAGTCTATTTTAAGAAGTTGGACTTCAATAATAATAATATTAATTCTAAGATAATAAAATATCATTTTCCACCCAAAAACTCAAAATCAATTTTTTGAATA
>NC_088368.1:45671699-45679459 GCF_034508935.2 Berghia stephanieae | reverse complement strand
CCCTAATTTCGTCATATCAGTTCTGTCCACTGACAGGTGGGTGGATATCGCTTTCCAGAACTTGTGTCCTTATATGAAATTCTGAGTGTGTGTGTGTGTGTGTGTGTGTGTGTGTACGTCTGCGTGGGAAAGGGTAAGCAAAATTTAACACCTACTCGCTAGCCATCAAGGATTACGTATTCATTTCCTGAGTAGTCAATTGGGTATTTAAAAAAATAATGACAAATAATCTTATCGCGATAAATTTGAAAACCTCATTGTTGGAATCAGCTTGAAAAGTGGAGAAAAATTGTCTTTGTCTCATAAGAATCGGT
Source organism: Berghia stephanieae (assembly GCF_034508935.2). NCBI lineage: Eukaryota > Metazoa > Mollusca > Gastropoda > Nudibranchia > Aeolidiidae > Berghia > Berghia stephanieae. The sequence continues at coordinate 45,679,145 of NC_088368.1, read as the reverse complement.
CTAGAAATAACCTTTTTTGTAATAGATTTGATTTTGAAAACAGCTTTCTCAAATTATATAATTTTATGATAATTTCCTTATTTTCCGGTCGATGGTCTTGATTTATATCTCGTTTTTCATTTTTTCAATGAGACGAACGCACTGATGTAACTCGATTGATTCAAGAGTTTAAAACACAGATTTCGTGTTTTGATTGTGAGTCCAGCCGTACTAAGAATTCACGAGCGTTGAGATATGACGTAACTATACATACAAGACCTCGTTCTCCACGCCACAGTAGGGCTTCCATTCATTGCTTTCGGTCAACCGTGGTCTTTGAAGTTACACAACATATACCGCCTGTGATGCCTTTACATAAATCAAGGGCTGAGCTGACTCATGTTGACAAGCGAGCTCTCAAAAGAGCAATCCGTTGATTGGTCAAAAATTCAGGATTTCATATAAGGACATAAGTTCTTGAAAGCGATATCCACCCACCTGTCAGTGGACAGAACTGATATGATGAAATTAGGGATCCATAAAATGTTATATCATGGTAGGCTCCACCCTCTATTTCTATTCTGGCGTAGATGTAGAAGGCGATAGCATTTCGGATGTCATAATGACTAGTGGGCAAAGGGTTAAAGCTTCCAAACAATCCCAATCGTCGTCTATCTCTAACGGGACCCGTTGGCGCCCTGTCGCGCAAACTCAGTATTATAGTCTAACACTAGAACCGTAGCCATCGTTAAAATATTATAGTCTGACACTAGAACCGTAGCCATCGTTAAAATATTATAGTCTGACACTAGAACCGTAGCCATCGTTAAAATATTATAGTCTGACACTAGAACCGTAGCCATCGTTAAAATATTATAGTCTGACACTAGAACCGTAGCCATCGTTAAAATATTATAGTCTGACACTAGAACCGTAGCCATCGTTAAAATATTATAGTCTGACACTAGAACCGTAGCCATCGTTAAAATATTATAGTCTGACACTAGAACCGTAGCCATCGTTAAAATATTATAGTCTGACACTAGAACCGTAGCCATCGTTAAAATATTATAGTCTGACACTAGAACCGTAGCCATCGTTAAAATATTATAGTCTGACACTAGAACCGTAGCCATCGTTAAAATATTATAGTCTGACACTAGAACCGTAGCCATCGTTAAAATATTATAGTCTGACACTAGAACCGTAGCCATCGTTAAAATATTATAGTCTGACACTAGAACCGTAGCCATCGTTAAAATATTATAGCCTGACACTAGAACCGTAGCCATCGTTAACGTATAGTCTGACACTGACTGTAGTCATCGTTAACTTATAGCCTGACACATAAACCTCTAAGACTGCTAGTTTGAGGTAGTTTTTTTTAGGTTTGTGTAGCGTCTAGTGAGTTGCCGTTAGTACTGCTCAAGGAAACAAGTGATTCAATTGGTTGAACTATTGAATACAACTCACGATTTGTTTTCTGCTGTGGCCAAAGACTTGTCTTTTGACGTCATTTTTGGTCAGTGTCAGGCTAAAGATAGTATGCGCTTGGCTAAGAACCAAACAACATTGCTATCCGGAAGTATAACGGACCAACACAGAAAATCAAATCTATTTGTAACCATGAACTTTTAGTCCGGTTAATACAGTTAAGTGAGAATTACTCATAAACGCGGATGGCAAAAAAACAACAACAAAGACCTGAGTGACGTCATCTTCGTTCTATCTATAAGTTTACGATGGCTCCGAGTTGATCAAGGGTGATGATGGTGTCAAGGGGTTGTTATGAGGTCGATAGAGGGAATGCAAATGACGATTATGATAGTACAGAACTCGTTAGATTCTAGTACGCTCTTGAAGGAGGAGGAGGAGGAGGAGGAGGATGAGGAAGAAGAGAAGAAGGAGGGGGAGGAGGAGGAGGAGGAGGAGGAGGAGGAGGGGAAAGAGGAGAATGAGGAAGAGGAGGAAGAGGAGGAGGAGGAGGGGAAAGAGGAGAATGAGGAAGAGAAGGAAGAGGAGGAGGAGGAAGATGAGAAGGAGGAGGAGGAGAAGGAGGAGGGGGGAGAAGAGGAGAAGGAGAAAGAGGAGGATGAGGGAAAGGAGAAGGAGGGGGAAGAAGAGGAGAAGGAGAAGGAGGAGGGAGATGAGAAGGAGGAGGAGGAGGAGGAGGAGGAGGAGGAGAAGAAGGAGGGGGAAGAAGAGGAGAAGGAGAAAGAGGAGGAAGATGAGAAGGAGGAGGAGGAGGAGGGGGAAGAAGAGGAGAAGGAGGAGGAAGATGAGAAGGAGGAGAAGGAGGAGGGGGAGGAGGGGGAGAAGGAAGCGGAGGAGTAAGAGGAGAAGGGGAGGAGGAGGAGTAAGCGGAGGAGGAAGATGAGGAATTGGAGAAGGAGAATGAGGAGGAGGTGGAGAAGGAGGAGGAGGAGGAGGAGGAGGAGGAGGAGGAGAAGGAGGAGGAGAAGGAGGAGGAAGATGAGAAGGAGGAGGGGGAGAAGGAAGCGGAGGAGTAAGAGGAGGAGGAAGATGAGGAATTGGAGAAGGAGAATGAGGAGGAGAAGGAGGAGGAGGAGGAGGAGAAGGAGGAGGAGGAGGAGAAGGAGAAGGAGGAGGAGGAGGAGGAGGAGGAGGAGGAGGAGGAGGAGGAGGAGGAGGAGGAGGAGGAGGAAGGGGAAAAGGAGGAGTCAATCCCAATTAAACTATTCACTTGCAAGAGCTTCTTACCTGAGGATAAAGTACATATCCGAGGTTCGATCCCCTTGCCTTGCCAACGTACTCTCGTACCCAAACGTCTCCTTGTACAGCGCCATGGCAAGCTGTTTACGGTACTTGGCTGGCCACGTTGAAAATAGGGGATTGTTCTGTTGAAGAAAAGATAAATATGGGGAATGAGATTAGCGGAAGAGTAGCGTCCCTTGATTGGACGTCACCCATAGTCTGTGACGTCACCGGCGGAAAAGTTATTAGAGAGAGAAGGTCATGTTGGTTGTGCGCATGCGTCTCTCGTCCTCGCGTCCAATAGTGTTTAGTTGATTTCTCCCTAAATTATCTGGCCACTTCTTATATATTGTTTATTTTCCGGTTTCCTACTTCCGACTGGAGTAACAGTCATGTAAATGTCGCTGCTCGAAGCTCGAAGAAATGAATAACAATGTGAAATGGAATGTAGGCTTCAATTTAATTACAAGAACAGATAAAATGGACGTTTCAGGTTTCCCCTTTAGCAACAAAACAGGATTAATGAAACACCACAGATGAATGAGATAATATGGTAAATTCATCTTAACTACACCACAACCACATCATTTCATTCATCTGTGGTTTTTCATTCATCCTGTTTTGTTGATAAAGGGGAAACCCGAAACGTTCATTCGATCCGATCTCATCTGCTTATATTCAATTTCACATTATTATTTATGATTGGAGTAACTACAGGAAAATCGTCACATTCGTTACGATACAACCAACATTTTTCTTATTCAAATTTCTTTTGTACATCATAAAATTTAAATAAAATGAACACAGTGTGTTGTAGAGCATGTTTTGCTAAAGAAATTACGTCATCGCAAGAACTTACTGCTATTGTGTTTGAGTGACAAGAAATGTATTTTTGTGTTAGTTGGGTGTGGTGTTTTGGGGAAAATCCTGAAAATGGCTGGTAATGAGAGAGTTAAACTTCTAATCTTATCTTTCACCTGTCGTCGGCATTCCCGTCTTTTTAACAAAGTAAGAAGATCGTAACATTCTCACATCTTACAATATCATGATAGTTGTGTGGTGGCTATGTGCTCTAGTGGTATGACACTCGCTTTCGAATCGGAAGGTCCTGGGTTCGAGCCTCGCTCTGAGCGGTGGATAGTTGAATCCCTAGAAAAGCCTCTTTACTCACATTTTCTCGGGTGTAAAATTAGTACCTGGCCGTTAACAGCGTTGTCTATGTCGTAATATTATCGCCGAACAGGCGTCATGTCTCGTTCCACATGTTACGCGTTGCTGTTGGTCAGGGACCCCTTGTAAAGCGCTTTGAGCACATTTAGTGGATATTGCGTTATATTATAATTAGCTCATTAATCCTGTTTTGTTGATAAAGGGGAAACCCGAAAACGTCCATTTTTATCTTTTTTTCGTAAATTAGATTGAAGCTTACATTCAATTTCTCATTCTTATGTATTTCTTCGAGCTTCGAGCAGCAACATTGACATTACCCAGTTCTTTTCGGAGCATAAGTTTGTTGTTTTGTTTTGTTTTGTTGTTTTTTGTTTGTTTTTGTTTGGTTTTTTTTTTTGTTTTTTTTTGTTTGTTTTTTTTTTGGGGGGGGAGGTATTTTTGCTTTTAAAAATTAGCCTTGTGTAGTGGGTTGTATTCATCCTGTGTCAATCGTTAATGGGGCCAGAAACAAGAAACAAACAAGTTTTCATCATAAACCGACACATACAAGCGCGCGCTAAGAGAGAGAGAGAAGATAGATAGAGAGAGAGAGAGAGAGAGATAGAGAGAGATAGAGATAGAGAGATAGAGAGAGAGAGAGGGGTAGAGAGAGAGAGAGATAGAGAGAGAGATAGAGATAGAGAGAGATAGAGAGAGATAGATAGATAGATTACACAGAAAGAGAGAGAGAGAGATAGAGAGAGAGATACACAGATATATATATGTATATATTATATATATATAGAGAGAGAGAGAGAGACAGAGAGAGAGATAGAAGAGAGAGATACACAGATATATATATATATATATTATATATATATATATAGAGAGAGAGAGAGAGAGAGAGACAGAGAGAGAGATAGAGAGAGATAGAGAGAGAGAGATGGAGAGAGAGAGGGAGACACAGAGAGAGAGAGACAGTAACAATTACCAACATACCTTGATAAAAGTGGTTTTCTCTAAGAACTCCTTGGCAAGAACTTCTTTGACGGATCGGTTGTAAAGTGCCCGATCCACAACAAGGAGGTCAGTGCGCATGTCAGCTACGATAGAGGCGGTTCTAATGCTGTCCCCTGACGTCAGAGCCACGTCACCAAACGGAGCACCAGCCCCTGTAAGGAAAGGAAAATTCATATTGTTATTAATGGGAGTGATAAAAAATATATTTTTGCATTAGTTGGGGTTTGAAGTTTTGGGGAAAATCATGAAAATGGCTGGTAAGGAGAGAGTTCAAAAAATTGTTTCTATAGCGCAATCAATATAGGCTACACGATAATATGTGTGGTTAGCTGAGAAAAACCGGAAAGATGCACAAATTTCATAAATTGAGCTAGATAATGTATACAGTGGTTGTAGACCACATCTTTCTGATCATTTACCACTTTTAAATTTTCTTTCTATGTCTATTAGAACCCAAGTTTGAATTTTTTTTTGAATAAAATTTGTTGCTATGGGAAACACTTTATCTTCGATTTTGGCTCATATCTCGAATCGAAACTTATTAATAGGATTTCGATTTAGCAGAGATTTTATTTCAAGGTCAGTGACCTCTTACGCTTTTAGTCTAAGTTTGTACGGCTATGTGTTCTTTGTGGTATGACACTCGCTTTCGGATCGGGAAGGTCCTGAGTTCGAGCCTCGCTCGGCGCATAGTTGAGGTCCTTGGAAAAAGGCTCTTTACTCACATTCTCTCACCGTACTCAGGTGTAAAATGAGTTACCTGGCCGTCAACATCGTTGTATCTGTCCGAAAAAATTATAATATCGCCTAATAGGTGTCATGTCTCGTCCTACATGTTAAGTGTTGCTGTTGGCCAGTGACCCTTTGTAAAGCGTTTTGAGCACGTGTAGTGGATATTGTGCCATATAAAAAAAAGCTCAAATTAAGCTTTAAAAATGTCAAGGTCATTGACCTTAGTATAGATAGTTCGAAGATGACGTCACGCAATGACCTACTTTTATTTCCGCCATTGCCTTCCAGTGTTTTCTGCCAACCGGAAGTGCACACACACACCCTCCGATCAGCTGTTTAACCGCATACTATCGATTGATATCAAGTGTGAATTTAAGGAGCTGGCACCGGAAGTAAAAAATAAGGAACTGAACAAGTGTGTAAACCATCTCAACATCAAAAAAACAGACGCCCACATGTATTCGTTTTTTCCCTTCCACTGCCCGGACTATGGAAAAGCCTCCAGCTGAAGTGGCTGAAAACGGTTGCAACATGCCTTCACGCGATTGCTAGAGTTTACAACGTGACTTTTTAATCTATGTGGTTTTTATTTTTTTACTTTTATCTTTTTTTTATCATTTTTTTTTTTAAATTAGTATTATGGGCAGAGTTTAGCAAGTTTAAATGTAAAACCCTACATACTGTGGAGTGATCCTCGACAATATTGGAGGTTTCCACAAGGACGAAGAAGAAAAAGAAGAAGAAGAAGAAGAAGAAGAAGAAGAAGAAGAAGAAGAAGAAGAGAGAAAAGAAGAAGAAGAAGAAGAAGAAGAAGGGAAGAAGAAGAAGAAGAAGAAGGAGAAGAAGAAAAGAAGAAGTAGAAGAAGAAGAAAAAGAAGAAGAAGAAGAAGAAGAGAAGAAGAAGAAGAAGAAGAAGAAGAAGAAGAAGAAGAAGTATGAATGTGCCAGACAAAAGCAAAAAGAAAAACAGAAGAGAAAAAAAAACATCAAAAAAATCAAAACGAGGTCAGCTGAGTCAACTTTATTTTTTGGGGGTTTTTTTTTTTTTCTTGTATTTTTCTTTCTTGCTTGTTGGCACCTTTCATACACACTTGCTCGGATCTTGTTGTAGTCTGAGCAAGCCTTTGTAAAATTTATAGATATAATGCGCTTTGGGTAAGAAAACTCACAACATTGCCATCGGAAGGAAAAAACACACAACTCTTGTGTTACCTTGAACGGTTTATAGGAAAATTTGAAGTCGAGTCACTCATGTCTTTGTTATTGTTCTTTGCCATCCGTGATTATGAGTAATTCTCGCTATAGATAGAAGAGTTGGGACGTAACTCATGTCTTTGTTATTGTTCTTTGCCATCCGTGATTATGAGTAATTTAATAATGAATGAAGTTACGTCCTCGGGTCTTGAATTGCTCATTCGCGTTTTTTTGAAAAACCCGGGAAGAGCGGAAACTTTGATTTGTGAGATTGGCGAAAAAACGAAGAAAAAATGTTTCCCCAAACAACAAAATTTATTTTAGAAAAAAAAAATTAAAATTGGTTCTAATAGAAAGAAAAAAATTAAAGTGGTAAATGATAGAAAAATGGGTTAACCCCTGTATCATATCAGCTCCCAATTTATGAATTTTGGCTTTCGGGGTTTTTTCCCGCTAACCCCACATATTATGTGTACTATATTGATTCGCATAGAAACAATTTTTAAACCCCCTCCTTACCAGATTTGGATTTTCCCAAAATTCAAACCCAAATAACCAATAATAGATTTTTTATCATCTGAAAACCAAAAGAGAAAATTTTGACAAAAATTTTTATCAAAAACATGCTCACAAAAACCCCGTGTTCATTTTCTTAAA
>NC_088368.1:45666201-45671599 GCF_034508935.2 Berghia stephanieae | reverse complement strand
GGGATAGATAGATAGATAGATAGATAATGGTTTGATAAATAGAAATGATAGTTAAATAGGGATAGATAGATAAAATAGATAGATAGATAGATGGATAGATGGATAGATAGATAGATAATAGAAAATTTGATAAAAGAAAAGATAGATGGATAGGGATAGATAAAAGGATGGGGAGATAGATAGATAGATAGATAAAATGATAGATGAAAGATAGATAATAATAGATAGATAGATGATTGATAATAGATAGATAGATAGATAGATTGATTGATAGATAGATAGATAGATAGATAAGATAGATAGAAAAGAGTCTGTGTAACCATGAACTTTATAGTGGTTAATACAGTTAATGAGAACAACTCACTAACGCCGATGGCAAAAACAAAACAAAGGCCTAGTGACGTCATCTGCATACATTTATAGTAAGGGAGAATTACCATCGTCGATGGTCTAAATAGTCAATAACCATACTATAATGTCAAAGGTCACGTTACCAGGCTTTGACCGATACCATCGTACTATAGATATCGAAGATTACGTCACTGGTCTTTGTTATATACTTTTCGCCATCCAGCGTTTTGACCGTAATGCCATCTTAACTTATAATTATCCGACAAATTCGATCACCGTTTTGTGTGTATTGTGCCATCTCCGGTTATGACAATGTTATGAACTTTATTACCATGACTATAAACGTTCATTGATACTACACAGTTTGTGATGTTGGTCGTATATTCCGATGGAATTGTTATGAGCTTCATATAGCCAGGCATTCATAACGTTCTGCCACAAAAATGACGTCAAAAGACAAGTCTTTCGCCACAATAGAAAACAAATCGTGAGTTGTATTCAATAGTTTAACCAATGAAATAACTTGTTTCCTTGTGCTCTGCTAAAAACAACTCACTAGGCGGTACAAACGCCTAAAAAATGACGTCAAACTACATATAAGTCCTGGTATGTTCTAGCGTAGCCATCGTTATGTTATAGCCTGACACTGAAATCCAAAAGGACTGGCAGTTTGACGTCATTAGTGAGTTGTTAGTAGTGCTCATGGAAACAAGTTATTTCATTGGTTGAACTATTGAATACAACTCACGATGTGTTGTCTTTAGACTGGCATTTTGACGTCGTTTTTTGGTCAGTATCAGGCCATAACTTTACGAAGGCCACGGTTCTAGTGTCAGGCTATAGATAGTATGCAGATGACGTCACTCAGGCCTTTGTTATTGTTTTTGCCATCCTCGTTTGTGAGTTGTTCTCACTAAACTGTATCAACCAGACTATAAAAGTTCATGGTTACACAGAGTTTGTGTGTTGGTCCGTTATACTTCCGGATGGCAATGTTGTGAACTCCTTGGCCAAGCGTATTCTATCTATAATGTGTTAACGATGGCTACGCTCTGATACCGCAGAGAACGAATAAATAAAGCACCAATTCCCTTTCCAATCAACAACACGACGCACTAATGGCCTCGTAAAGAGTCCAATCTCTGATTAATTAATACACCCAGGGGCGTGGCCATATTGGTTGATTTGGTGCCGCTATGTGGTCTAGTGGTATGACACTCGCTTTCGGATCGGAAGGTCCTGGGTTCGAGCCATAGTTGAGTCCTTGGAGAAGGCTCTTTACTCACATTCTCTCACCGTACTCAGGTGTAAAATGAGTACCTGGCCGTTAACAGCGTTGTCTCTGTCCTAAAAATTTGTAATATCGCCTGACAGGCGTCATGTCTCGTCCTACATGTTCCATGTTGCTGTTGGCCAGGGACCCCTTGTAAAGCGCTTTGAGCACGTTTAGTGGATATTGCGCTATATAAAAGCTCAGGTTTTTTTGTTGTTTTTTTTTTTTTGTGCCTGGCACCTCGTCCATCTTTAAAAATGGAATTCAGCATTTAACTCTCTCCTTACCAGCCATTTTCAGGATTTTCCCCAAAACTTCACACCCAACTAACACAAAAATATATCTTTTGCATCACTCAGACACAATAGCAGTAAAGTTCTTGCGATGACGTAATTTCTTTAGCAAAACATGCTCTACAACACACTGTGTTCATTTTCCTTAAATTTTATGATGTTCAAGAGAAATCTGAATTTGAAAAATGTTGGTTGTATCGTAACGAATGTGACGATTTTCCTGTAGTTGGTACGGAGAGGGTTAAAATGATGGTTGTATCGTAACGAATGTGACGATTTTCCTGTAGTTGGTATGGAGGAGGTTAAACAATATATAAAACTCAGATATGTTATGTCGCCTCTTACTTATTTCTTTAATTTGTTCTTCTTTCTTTTGGATTTACAAATATGTGACCCACCGTATCAAAGCGGTATTATGTCGGGATCCACTCGGTAAGGGAAATTGAATTCATAGCCACAAATATCCAACTTGGGTTTAATTTCTGAACGTTATGGTGGAGTATAAAGACTATTTCTTGCATTGCAAAAACTTCTAAGGTCCAATTTTTCACAATTCTATCTCTAAATTCACTTTTTGGGGTCTGAATCATCCCGACATAATACCGTTTTGAGACGGAGGGTCACATATAGCATAATAGTAATATTATATCTTTATTATCCTTTATGGGAATTTGTCATTTAGTAACATATTTATAACAATATAATAATATATTGACAGAGACACACTCACACAGATGCACACTAGTAACATCTTCTGAGTCGGGCACCACCTTACACTAGTAGTAGTAGTAGTAGTAGTAGTAGTAGTAGTAGTAGTAGTAGTAGTAGTGGTAGTAGTAGTAGTAGTAGTAGTAGTAGTAGTAGTAGTAGTAGTAGTAGTAGTAGTAGTAGTAGTAGTAGTAGTAGTAGTAGTAGTAGTAGTAGTAGTGGTAGTAGTAGTAGTATTAGTAGTAGTAGTAGTGGTAGTAGTAGTAGTAGTAGTAGTAGTAGTAGTAGTAGTAGTAGTAGTAGTAGTAGTAGTAGTAGTGGTAGTAGTAGTAGTAGTAGTAGTAGTAGTAGTAGTAGTAGTAGTAGTAGTAGTAGTAGTAGTAGTAGTAGTAGTAGTAGTAGTATCGTTCGGCTACACTTCTATGTTCAAGGTATCAATCCAGATCATCACATTTGTTGATGGTTTCAAATCCCCCTTCAAGTTTTGTCTCTGGGCAATCTAGTACGAGGTGGTTTGCATCTTGTGGTGCTTGGTTGCACTTTGGGCATGTTGGTGATTCTTGGAGCTCCCATTTGTGCATGTTGGCAGCTGTTCTTGTATGTTTTGACCGTAGTCTATTTGCAGCTACCCAGTATTTTCTTGGTTGATCCTGTAGACCTGTGAGACTTTTACAGGGATCTTCAATTACTTCCCCTCCTGTTGGTTTATTCCTTTTCCATTCCTTACACTGTAAGCATGCTACGCCACTGAACACACCCACGGTGTTTATACGTCATAGCTCATGGCTCTTCATTAAGCTTTTATATAGCGCAATATCCACTTAACGTGCTCAAAGCGCTTTACAAGGGGTCCCTGGTCAACAGCAACATTTAACATGTAGGACGAGACATGACGCCTGTTAGGCGATATTACAATTTTTTCGGACAAAGACAACGCTGTTAACGGCCAGGTACTCATTTTACACCTGAGTACGGTGAGAGAATGTGAGTAAAGAGTCTTTTCCAAGGACTCAACTATGCGTCGAGCGAGGCTCGAACCCAGGACCTTCCGATCCGAAAGCGAGTGTCATACCACTAGACCACATAGCCGCATATTAAATGTCAAGATGTCCGTTTTCCACCTCGTCGTAAATAGTCCGTTCTCGGATTGATTGGATTCAATAGTCTGATGTCACGTCGCACAGCAACGGCGGCCATCGTGGTTCTAAACAAAGAAAAACAGTACTCCTATTCTTCATGCTGGCTAGAACTTTTTCACGTGTCATGTGATCAGAATGTATAAAAGTCAAAACATAATCATATTTATAATCGGTTTTTTTTTTCTCCTCTGGACACAATTTTATGCTCGGAGGAGAAGTATTTCATAAGAGCGTCCGCCATTGTTCCGATTGTTTAGAACCAGTTACTAAGTTACTATGCGTCATTACGAGGAAGGGAAGTGACGTCACGACTGTTTAATCCTATTACCCTAATTAAAAAGCGGTTTGCAAGTTACTGCTGTATCAATCTATAAAAAATAGTTTTATTATTTTTGGATTTGCCAGTAATTCTTTAAAGATCTGAACAAGTGTGTATGAAAGATGCCAGACAAAGCAAGAAAGAAAAATACAAGAAAAATAAAACCATCCCAAAAAAATCAGTCGACCTCGACTGGGGATCGAACCTCAGACCTTCTGATTATCGGTAAACGATAGAGTTTTACCTCCCCCCCCCCCCCACCACCACCCTTATGTCGTAATCCGTGTTGCTATGTGTTAATAATTCCGCCACGAATCTTGTAAAGCGCTTTGAGCACGTTTAGTGGAGTTTCATTTCGATCCATGGATTTATTTATAGACATACTACATGTGAAGAAGTTGTAAAATTACTAGGGATCGACACAGACTACCAACTAAAATTTGATTCACACATTAAAACCATCTGCCGTGAAGCTTCTCAGCAATTAAATGTCTTAAAAAGGCGTGGAAATTACCTTTCAAAATTGAACAAGTTAACAATATTTCACTCTTTTGTATTGTCAAATTTCAATTTCTGTCCACTAGCTTGGCATTTCTGTTCTAAAACAAATTGTGATAAACTTGAAAAGATACAAGAAAGAGCACTGCGTTTTATTTATGAAGATGACAAAAGATCCTACGACCAATTACTTTCAAAGGCCAAAGTCCCCTCCCTACAAATAAGACGAATGAGAACAATTGCTTTGGAAACGTTTAAATTTTTATACAAAATTGCTCCTCTTTGTCTATCTGATATGGTCACTTTGAAAAATAACAGATACAATTTAGATATTCAAACCTCCTTGATATTCCAAGGGTCAGAACAACGTCTTATGGCAAAAGATCTTTCAGATATTCTGCTGCTGTGCTTTGGAATGAACTTCCCGAGCACATCAGGAAAATTTCAAATTTTAATGTTTTCAAAAATCATATCCTCTCATGGAATGGCCAGCCATGCAAATGTAATATTTGTAATCTATCAAACCATACATATATATATATATATAATGTAAATTTTCACTCACATTTTTTTTGCCGAGACGACTCGTTTCTGTTTCTGGACAGAAACGAGTCGTCTCGGCAAAAAAATGTGAGTGAAAATTTACATTATATATTAGCTCTAACCACCATTATCCAGCACTCTCGTACCTACAAGTACCCACCAACACTCATAAATATATATATATATATATATATATATATATATATATATATATATATATATATTTTATATATATATATATATTATAATATATATAATATTATGTTACTTTTCT
>NC_088368.1:45653701-45661201 GCF_034508935.2 Berghia stephanieae | reverse complement strand
GCAATGTTATGAGCTTCTTAGCCAAGCGCATACTATCTATACTTCCGGATGGCAATGTTATGAGCTTCTTAGCCAAGCGCATACTATCTATACTTCCGGATGGCAATGTTATGAGCTTCTTAGCCAAGCGCATACTATCTATACTTCCGGATGGCAATGTTATGAGCTTCTTAGCCAAGCGCATACTATCTATACTTCCGGATGGCAATGTTATGAGCTTCTTAGCCAAGCGCATTCTATCTATACTTCCGGATGGCAATGTTATGAGCTTCTTAGCCAAGCGCATACTATCTATACTTCCGGATGGCAATGTTATGAGCTTCTTAGCCAAGCGCATACTATCTATACTTCCGGATGGCAATGTTATGAGCTTCTTAGCCAAGCGCATACTATCTATACTTCCGGATGGCAATGTTATGAGCTTCTTAGCCAAGCGCATACTATCTATACTTCCGGATGGCAATGTTATGAGCTTCTTAGCCAAGCGCATACTATCTATACTTCCGGATGGCAATGTTATGAGCTTCTTAGCCAAGCGCATACTATCTATACTTCCGGATGGCAATGTTATGAGCTTCTTAGCCAAGCGCATACTATCTATACTTCCGGATGGCAATGTTATGAGCTTCTTAGCCAAGCGCATACTATCTATACTTCCGGATGGCAATGTTATGAGCTTCTTAGCCAAGCGCATACTATCTATACTTCCGGATGGCAATGTTATGAGCTTCTTAGCCAAGCGCATACTATCTATACTTCCGGATGGCAATGTTATGAGCTTCTTAGCCAAGCGCATACTATCTATACTTCCGGATGGCAATGTTATGAGCTTCTTAGCCAAGCGCATACTATCTATACTTCAGGATGGCAATGTTATGAGCTTCTTAGCCAAGCGCATACTATCTATACTTCAGGATGGCAATGTTATGAGCTTCTTAGCCAAGCGCATACTATCTATACTTCCGGATGGCAATGTTATGAGCTTCTTAGCCAAGCGCATACTATCTATACTTCCGGATGGCAATGTTATGAGCTTCTTAGCCAAGCGCATACTATCTATACTTCCGGATGGCAATGTTATGAGCTTCTTAGCCAAGCGCATACTATCTATACTTCCGGATGGCAATGTTATGAGCTTCTTAGCCAAGCGCATACTATCTATACTTCCGGATGGCAATGTTATGAGCTTCTTAGCCAAGCGCATACTATCTATACTTCCGGATGGCAATGTTATGAGCTTCTTAGCCAAGCGCATACTATCTATACTTCCGGATGGCAATGTTATGAGCTTCTTAGCCAAGCGCATACTATCTATACTTCCGGATGGCAATGTTATGAGCTTCTTAGCCAAGCGCATACTATCTATACTTCCGGATGGCAATGTTATGAGCTTCTTAGCCAAGCGCATACTATCTATACTTCAGGATGGCAATGTTATGAGCTTCTTAGCCAAGCGCATACTATCTATACTTCAGGATGGCAATGTTATGAGCTTCTTAGCCAAGCGCATACTATCTATACTTCAGGATGGCAATGTTATGAGCTTCTTAGCCAAGCGCATACTATCTATACTTCCGGATGGCAATGTTATGAGCTTCTTAGCCAAGCGCATACTATCTATAGATACTCATTTTTATTTCATCGAATTGAACCAAAGGATGTATAACTAAGGAATATGAACGGATCTGGGTGTGAGTAAATATTTGCATGCGTTCAAACGTGTTTTACTGTTGCACGAATAGGATTCAATAGTCTGATGTCTCGTCGCTTAGCAACGGCGAGCAGCTTGGTTCTAAACAAAGAAAATCGGTACCTTTTATTCTTCAAGCTGGCTAGAACTTTTCATACGTCTTGTGATCAGAATGTATTAAAGTCAAAACATGATCAGATTTATAATGTTTAGAGCCAGCTACTTAGTTATTATGCGTCTTTACGAGGGAAGTGACGTCACGACTGTTGAAGCCAATTAGAATTTCAAATGCATGTAAACGCATAATTTAAATTTTAAATTTAAATTGAGATTTTATACAGCGCAATATCCACTAAACATGCTCAAAGCGCTTTACAAGGGATCCCTGGCCAACAGCAGCAAGTAACATGTAGAACGGGACTATGACATGACGCCTGTTAGGCGATATACCATTTTTTTCCCGAACAGATACAACGCTGTTAACGACCAGGTACTCATTTTACACCTGGATACGGTGAGAGAATATGAGTAAAGAGCCTTTTCTTAGGACTCAACTATGCGCCGAGCGAGCGAGGCTCGAACCCAGGACCTTCGGGTCCAAAAGCGAACCACATAGTCGCACATAACTAGCGATTGTGAGTGGATCCGTGGCCATTGTTAACTTATAGATAGTTCGAAGATGACGTCACTCAGGTCTTTGTTATTGTTTTTTGCCATCCGCGTTAATGAGTAATGCTCACTGAACTGTATTAACTCACTCAATCCTAGAGATTTTTGCTACTTTTCAAAATTGGAAAAAATGTATTAAAAATGAGCATGTACATAGAAAGTTTTATTCAACTACCATTAACATGTAAAAACTAAAAACATTTGCTTTGATACAACGCCTATAATTTGTCTCAGAAAAATGTAATAAATAGGCATGGGGTAAATGTAACCCCGGGTAAACTACGGATATAGTCGGTGTTAGGGTTGAGTGAGTTAACCTGACTATAAACATTCATGGATACACACAGTTTTGTGTGTTGGTCCGTTATACTTCCGGATGGCAATGTTTTGAGCTTCTTAGCCAAGCGCATACTATCTATAGCTAAACGATGGCTACGGCGGATCTCGGTGTGAGTAAATATTTGCATGCGTTCAAACGAGTGTTACAATTGCACGAATTCGGAATTTCCAATCAGTGTAAACACGCTATAGATAGTATGCAGATGACGTCACTCAGGCCTTTGTTATTGTTTTTGCCATCCGCGTTTGTAAGTTGTTCTCACTAAACTGTATTAACCAGACTATAAAAGTTCATGGTTACACAGAGTTTGTGTGTTGGTCCGTTATACTTCCGGATGGCAATGTTGTGAACTCCTTGGCCAAGCGCATTCTATCTATAGAGAGAATCGTTACAATCGTTACTTCGTTAGGATTTGCATTTTATGGTTTGATTTGTGATTGAGTGGATGTGTGTGTGTGTGGCCATCGTTAACTTATGGCCTGACACTGACCAAAACATTTACGTCAAAAGACAAGTCTTTGACCACAAAAGAAAACAAATCGTGAGTTGTATTCAACAGTTTAACCAATGGAATCACTTGTTTCCTTGAGCTCTACTAACGACAACTCACCAGACGCTACACTAACCTAAAAAATGACGTCAAACTATAAGTCTTTGAGGATTCTAGTGTTAGGCTATATTATGTTATATTACTATAGATAGTATGCAGATGACGTCACTCAGGTCTTTGTTATTGTTTTTTGCCATCCGCGTTTATGAGTAATGCTCACTGAACTGTATTAAGCCGACTATAAACGTTCATGGATACACACAGTTGTGTGTGTTGGTCCGTTATACTTCCGGATGGCAATGTTATGAGCTTTTTAGCCAAGCGAATACTATCTATAGCTATGCTTGAATCCTCTCGGACTTATATCTTGACGTCATTTTTAAAGTTTTGCACCGTCTAGTAAGTTGTCTTTAGTAGAATTAGGACGGGCCAAGGCGTCTGTTAGGCGATGTTACACATATTTTTCGGACAGATACAACGTTGTAAACGGACAGGTAGGTACTCATTTTACACCTGAGTACGGGGAGAAAATGTGAGTAAAGAGCATTTTCCAAGGACTCAACTATGCCTCGAGCGAGCGAGGCTCGAATCCAGGACCTTCCGATCCGAAAGAGAGTGTCATACCACTGGACCACATAGCCGCATTTAAAGGTATATTTAATTTTAGAAAACTTTTCAAGTTAAAAAGGCAGGCTGATTTTTTGGAATTCTTTTATTTTTACTTGTATTTTTTCCTCTCTCTCTCTCTCTCTCTCTCTCTCTCTCTCTCTCTCTCTCTCTCTCTCTCTCTCTCTCTCTCTCTCTCTCTCTCTCTCTGCTTTGTCCGGCACTGTCCATAAACACTTATTCGAATCTTTATCTCACACCAGTGCCTGCTCCTTGATATAGATGGAATGAATTTGACGTCACTCGGGCCTTTGTTATTGTGTTTTGCATCCATGTTTGTGAGTAATTCTCACTAAACTGTATTAATCAGACTATAGCTTGGCTAATAAGCTCACCGGAAGTATAACGGACCAACAAACAGAACTCTGTGTAACCATGAACTTTTATAGTCTGGATAATACAGTTAAGTGAGAATTACTCATAAACGTGGATAGCAAAAAACAATAACAAAGACCCGAGTGACGTCAACTTCGAACTATCTATAAACGTTTAGGTTACACACAGTTTTGTGTGTTGGTCCGTTATAATTCCGGATGGCAATGTTGTGAGCTTCGTAGCCAAGCGCATACTATCTAGATATATTATATCACTTTGACGTTTTCAAGTTAATCTTCCACAAAACATGTTTTAAAATTATAAAATGAAATAAAATTCCCTTTATTCATCCCCAAGGGGAAATTTGTCTTTAGGGTCTATTCCAAGGGAAGACTGGAATAATCCAGGCGTCAGCCGCAGTGCAGCGCCGCAAAGTGAGCTAGGGCTAGGTGACTTGCTCAAGGCCACACAGCCACACAGCGAAGCGGCGGGTGATGGAACTCGGTACCTTTTGGGTACGAAGCAAAGACCGTACCGCTGAGCCACGCTGCCCCTAAAAGAGAAAAGATCGTTATAATCAAACTCTACTCAATGGATTTTAAATTCACTGCCTATTATTTTGTTGTGTTCAATTCAAGGGTTTGAACCTGATTCGACAAAGGCCAATGCCTTTTCTCAATGCCTATTATTTTTGTAGAATGTTTTAAAAAATTGTTTCACTTGAATTGTTTGCATTCAGGAAGAATCGAAAACGTGAACACGTAAGAATTGTTTTAACCCTCTCCTGACCAACCATAGGAAAATCGTCACATTCTTTACGATACAACAGACAATACTCTTCAACAGTCGTAACGTCACTTCCTTCCTAATGACGCATGGTAACTTAGTAACACTGGCTCTAAACTATCGGAACAATGGCGGACGCCCGTATGAAATATTTTTCAGGTGAGCATAAAAGCGTCTCCAGAGGGGGTAAAAAAACATAAATTTGATCATGTTTTGACTTATACACATTCTGATCACAAGGCATATGAAAAGTTCTAGCCAGCATGAAGAATAAAAAGTAATGATTTTCTTTGTTTAGAACCAAGATGGCCGCCGTTGCCGGGCGGCGTGACATCAGACTATTGAATCGTATTGTCTAATTCAGATTTCTCTTGTACATCACAAAATGTCAAGAAATTATTTGATTACTAAATAAATACTAAATATTGTGTTGTAGAGCTCTTTTTGCTGAACAACATTCAATATAGATAGATCGAAGATGACGTCACTCAGGTCTTTGTTATTGTTTTTTGCCATCCGCGTTTACGAGTAATGCTCACTGAACTGTATTAACCTGACTATAAACGTTCATGGATACACACGGTTTTGTGTGTTGATCCGTTATACTTCCGGATGGCAATGTTGTGAGCTTCTTAGCCAAGCGCATACTATCTATTGAATGCACTTGTTACTTTTTTGTTTGAGTAAGAAAAGTCTATTTTTGAGTTGAGTGGATGTGAAGTTTTGGGGAAAATTCTAAAAATGGCTGGTAAGGAGAGAGTTAAATTTCAATCAAGTAGTCTAAATGTAACTGCTCGAATCTAGAAGAAATAAATAACAATGTAAAATTGAATGCAAGCTTCAATTTAATAAAGGAAAACAGATAAAATAGACGTTTCGGGTTTCCTCTTTATCAACAAAACAGGATGAACGAAACACTACAGACGAATGAGATAACCCCTCCCCCCCCCCCCCTTTTCCACCCCTTACCCATTTTTGGCCAATAAATAATGAATTACTCTTTAATCTTACTGTAATCTAAAAATTAGTTCTTTATGAAAAAAAAAAATTCCCAAACTGAATTCTGGTTAGAAAACCGACTGTAAAATATGAAATAAATAACTTTTCAATTATCAGAGTGGGAGAGAGAGTGGGAGAGAGAGAGAGAGAGAGAGAGAGAGAGAGAGTGAGAAAGAGTGGGAGAGAGAGTGAGTGAGAGAGAGTGAGAGAGAGAGAGAGAGAGTGACAGTGTATGACAGTATAATATATCGATTTTATATTGCCGTATTGATATATTTTTCCTGACATTCAAAGTTGTGTAAAACTGTCTGTGAATGATACAATACAAGCTATATGAGATTCTGTATTTATAAACTATTGTATAAGGCATTTAAAGGTTAAGTCCTATATTTAGTCTTTAGTAAGTCTTAAGTCTTTTGTGCGGCTTTGTGGTCTAGTGGTATGACACTCGCTTTCGGATCGGAAGGTCCTGAGTTCGAGCCTCGCTCGGCGCATAGTTGAGTCCTTGGAAAATGCTCTTTACTCACATTCTCTCACCGTACTCAGGTGTAAAATGAGTACCTGGCCGTTAACAGCGTTGGCTCTGTCGGAAAAAAAATTTGTAATATCGCCTAACAGGCGTCATGTCTCGTTCTACATGTTACGTGTTACTGTTGGTCTGGGACACTTTGAAAAGCGCTTTGAGTACGTTTAGTGGATATTGCGCTATATAAAAGCTCAATTTTTAATAAGATATGATAAGTTAACTCACTCAACCCTAACACCGACTATATCCGTAGTATACCCAGGGTTACTTTTACCCCGTGCCTATTTATTACATTTTTTCTGAGACAAATTATAGGCGTAGTATCAAAGTTAATGTTTTTAGTTTTTACATGTTAATGGTAGTTGAATAAAAAATATCTATGTACATGCTTATTTTTAATACATTTTTTTCTAATTTTGAAAAGTACCAAAAATCTCTAGGATTGAGTGAGTTAAGATAAGAATTATATAAAACTGAAAAAAAAAAACTATTGTAAATCGAATACAATTTTGTATGTACCATACCTTATACGACGGGTGCTTTGGTTTTAATCCTTGGTGAAAGACAAAAATTATATAGATACATAATAATTTTATTATATTAAAAAAATCACCCTCGAATTCTTGTTGTTTTTCCTTTTCGTTTTTTTCCAAACACATGAAAAATTATCGAAATCCTGGCAACCAGAACACGGGTGTCCACGGGGATCGAATTGAATACGTTTGGGAGTTGTTTTTGTTCTGTTTTTTGTTAGTTTTTCTTCAATAAATAGATCTACCTTCCAGTGAATGATAATGATAAATTATAAGTGACGTGAATATATAATATAATAATATATGATATTGATAACGTGTATTATATTCAACAACCAGGATCTGGAGCAGCGTGGGTTGATACGATACGTTACGATACGATTCTCCCTACCACGCCTGTCCTCCCAATACAACTCTCGTAACACC
>NC_088368.1:45646201-45648701 GCF_034508935.2 Berghia stephanieae | reverse complement strand
CTCAAAACAGTATTATGTCGGAACGAACCAGATGCTTAAAAGCCGAATTTAATGTGAAACTGGTCAATAATATAAATTGTTGGCATTCTCACCCCAAAATATGGTGTCCATTCTCCTCAATAAAACATACAAACTCGTCACAAGTTTGATATTTCTGGCTATAAATTCAATTTTCAACATATTAACCAACCCGACTTAATATCGTTTTGAGACGAAGGGTCACAATTGTATTATCGCCTAACAGGCGTCGTGTCTCGTCCTACGTGTTAAGTGTTGCTGTTGGCATGAGACCCCTTGTAAAGCTCTTTGAGCACGTTTAGTGGATAATGCGCTATATCAAAGCCATCCACGTTTATGAGTAATTCCCACTTGACTGTATCAACCAGACTATAAACGTCCAAGGTTACACATAGCTTTGTGTGTTGGTCTGTTATAGATAGTATGAATTTGACGTCACTCAGGTCTTTGTTATTGTTTTTTGCCATCCGCGTTTATGAGTAATGCTCACTAAACTGTATTAACCTGACTATAAACGTTTAAAGTTACGCATCGTTTTGTGTGTTGGGTCGTTATATTTTCGGATGGCAATTTTGTGAGCTTGTCAGCCAAGCGCATACGATCTATAGATAGTATGCGCTTGGCTAAGAAGCTCATGACATTGCCATCCGGAGTATAACGACCAACACACAAAACTGTGTGTAACTTTAAACGTTTATAGTCAGGTTAATACAGTTCAGTGAGCATTACTCATAAACGTGGATGGCAAAAAACAATAACAAAGACCTGAGTGACGTCATCTTCTAACTATCTATAAAAGAAGTCCTTCAAATAGCGACGGATTGAAATGACCCACATTTTGTCAAAAACTCTAAAACCTGAGACTTCCTTTATTTAACAATTCCTTGACGTCCCAGGTTTGAGAGTTTTTGACAAGATGAGTTTCATTTTAATCGACGCGATCAACACTTGAAGGACGAGGTTCATGACCTAAATTTTAAAAGCGTGTTTTGTTTTTAGTTGTTGTTTTTTTGTTTTTGTTTTTATTTGTTTTTTTTTTTTTGTTTTGGTTTTTGTTTTTTTGTTTTTTTTTTGTTTTGTAATTTCAGAGTTCAGTGGTGCAGTGAATGGGTCTGTTAGATGAATGGCAAAATACGTTGGAATAGACCGGCATCCTGCCTAAAAGGTGAACCCGTGACCTCAAGAAGTCGGGGAGAGAAGGCTCTAATAAGACTAGGGTTAGAAGCGACCTTTTTGGGGCTCGTGGATCGCTCATACGGAAGAAGTCGGGGAGAGAAGGCTCTAATATACTAGGGTTTGAAGCGACCTTTTTTTTTTTTTTTTGGGGGGGGGGGGGGGGGTCGTGGATAGCTCATACGGAAGAAGTCGGGGAGAGAAGGCTCTAATAAGACTAGGGTTAGAAGCGACCTTTTTTTTTTTTTTTTTGGGGGGGGGGGGGGGGTCGGGGATCGCTCGTGCGGAAGAAGTCGGGGAGGAAGGCTCTAATAAGACTAGGGTTAGAAGCGACCTTTTTTTTTTTGAGGGGGGGGGGGGTCGTGGATAGCTCATACGGAAGAAGTCGGGGAAGAAGGCTCTAATAAGACTAGGGTTTGAAGCGACCTTTTTGGGGCTCGTGGATCGCTCATACGGAAAACGGGGAGAGAAGGCTCTAATATACTAGGGTTTGAAGCGACCTTTTTTTTGGGGGGGGGGGGGGGTCGTGGATACTCATACGGAAGAAGTCGGGGAGAGAAGGCTCTAATAAGACTAGGGTTAGAAGCAACCTTTTTTGGGGTCAGGACGCTCAACGTAGGTCACGATGCCCCCGCGGCGGGAGTTGTCGTACCAGTAAGGTCGCGAGTTCCCATCGCCGCCGCGATTTTTTATTTATTCTCTATTGTCACGTGTCATCTAAAAGGTGACAAACAATTCATTGCTAATATCCATTTGACGTAAAAGAAACCGGGATAAGCTTTATGACCTCGTAGCTTTGAAGGACGACTTTTTCATGTCTAAAATAAAATTAAAAAGTAAATAAAATTGCCTTTCTTCATCCCCAAGAGGACATTTGTCTTTAGGGTCTATTCCAAGAGAAAGACTGGAGTAACCCAGGCGTCAGTCGCAGTGCAGCGCCGCAAATAATTGAGCGAGGGCGATGTAGGTGACTTGCTCAAGGCCACACAGCGCAGCGGCGGGTGATCGAACTCGGTACCTTTTGGGTGCGAAGCAAAGACCCTTACCGCTGAGCCACGCTATCCCCATGCAAAAAAAAAAAAGAAATTTAACTGAAAAACTTGTGGTGTATTGTTATTGTTACCTGGTAAACGCGCCCGGGGGAGACAAAGAAAAACACTCATAGACCAACTGAAGGGCTTCACCAACCTAACAATCCAAGAGCTGTTTGAAAAAGCAAGAGACAGGGAGGAATGGAGAGAGATAATTCATGCAGTATCCGAAGCCTGGACCAGGCATGAACCTAGAGAAGAAGAAGTATTGTTATGGT
>NC_088368.1:45607756-45646101 GCF_034508935.2 Berghia stephanieae | reverse complement strand
AGGGGAAATCTATTTGTCTCTAGGGTCTATTCAAATAGAAGACTAGAATAACCCAGGCGTCAGCCGCAGTGCAGCGCCGTAAATGAGCTTGGGCCAGGTGACTTGCTCAATGCCACACAGCGCAAATGTTTGTGATCGAACTCGGTACCTTTCGGGTACGAAGCAAAGACCGTACCGCTGAGCCACGCTGCCCCTAGAGAGTATAATATTGTTAATCTTGTCTTGTAATAAAGTCAAGATGTTTGAGCGTGACCATCAAATTATTGGGAGACAATGATGGAAAAATATAGAAAATTACCCAGCATGAAGAATAAAAAATAATGATTTTCTTTGTTTAGAACCAAGATGGCCGCCGTTGCCGGGCGGCGTGACATCAGACTACTGAATCCAATTGCCTAAAAATAAACTGTTCCATCTTGATAATATCGTGTATACAATGCTATTCCCCTGACAGATTTGTTACACGGAGGTGAATATCAACGATGCAGGTCAGAAACTGATTTACTCGGGATGTAAATCCAGGCAGGTAAAGAAGATTGGGTAGATAACGTGGTCGTTGTACATGCGACCTTGACCCTTTGGTGTCTGTAATGAAAGAGTTAGGTTGACCTTGATGATGATGATGATGATGATGATGATGATGATGATGATGATGATGATGATGATGATGATGATGATGATAATAATGATGATGATGATGATGATGATGATGATGATGATGATGATGATGATGATATGATGATGATGATGATGATGATGATGATGATGATGATGATGATGATGATGATGATAATAATGATGATAATAATAATGATGATGATGATGATGATGATGATGATGATGATGATAATGATGATGATGATGATGATGATGATGATGATGATGATGATGATGATAAAAATGATATTTATGATGATCATAAATAATAATGATAATAATAATTAAAAAATTAATAATAATGATAATAATAATATAATAATAATAATAATAATAATAATAATAATAATATAATAATAATAATAATAATAATAATAATAAAATAATAATAATAATAATAAAATAATTAATAATATTAATAATGAGATGATGATGATGATGATGATGATGATGATGATGATGATGATGATGATGATATGATGATGATGATGATGAGAGGATGATGATGATGATGATGATGATATTTTATGATGATCATAAATAATAATAATGATAATAATAATTAAAAAATTAATAAAAATGATAAATAATAATAATAATAATAATAATAATAATAATAATAAATAATAATAATAATATAATAATAATAATAATAATAATAATAATAATAATAATAATAATAATAATAATATATTAATAATAATGAATAGATGATGATGATGATGATGATGATGATGATGATGATGATGATGATAATAATTTAAAAAATTTTAAATGATAATAATAATAATAATAATAATAATAATAATAATAATAATAATAATAATAATAATAATAATAATAATAATAATAATAATAATAATAATAATATATCTTTATTATCCTCAAAAAGTGACAATTTGTCTTTTGGGTACACATTTTTAACAATACTATATATTGACATAGACCGTAGCCATCGTTAACTTATAGATAGTTCGAAGATGGCGTCACTCAGGTCTTTGTTATTGTTTTTTGCCATCCGTGTTTATGAGTAATGCTCACTGAACTGTATTAACCTGACTATAAACGTTCATGGTAACACACAGTTTAGTGTGTTGGTCCGTTATACTTCCGGATGGCAATTTTATGAGCTTCTGAGCCAAGCGCATACTATCTATAGCCTGACACTGACCAAAAAATGACGTCAAAATGCCAGTCTTTTGCCACAAAAGAAAACAAATCGTGAGTTGTATTCAATAGTTCAACCAATGGGACCACGTGTTTCCTTGAGCTCTACTAACGACAACTCACTAGACGCTACCACAAACCTAAAAAATGACGTCAAACTGCCAGTCCTAGAGGTTCTAGTGTTTGGCTATAATATGTTAACGATGGCTACGGTGTCAGGCTATAAGTTAACGATGGCTACGGTGTCAGGCTATAAGTTAACGATGGCTACGGTGTCAGGCTATAAGTTAACGATGGCTACGGTGTCAGGCTATAAGTTAATGATGGCTGTCACGCGATGTCTACGTGTCAGCTATAAGTTAACGATGGCTACGGTGTCAGGCTATAGTTAAATGCTAGGTTCAGGCTAAGTAACGATGGCTACGGTGTCAGGCTATAAAAGTTAACTATGGCTACGGTGTCAGGCTATAAGTTAACGATGGCTACGGTGTCAGGCTATAAGTTAACGATGGCTACGCATAGACAAACTCACAAATTTGATAACTAGTAACAGCGTAGTCATCGTCACTATCATCGGCATCAACAACACCATCATCGACATCAACAACACCATCATCGACATCAACAACACCATCATCATCATCAACAACACCATCATCGACATCAACAACACCATCATCGACATCAACAACACCATCATCATCATCTTTTCTTTCCTTGTTCAAACTCCACACGACGAAATCCCCCCAGGAGTGCGCCAGTCTCGGCCTCATCACCAGAAAGAAGAGAGACTACCAAGTGTGTGCATCCTGTTGTGAGACAAATTTCTGTAACACGGCAGTGTGTGGATTAGCACGTGAGTCAAAACCCCAAAAACAAACAACACACAACATTTATCTCCATGTAGGCTATAGATAGTTCGAAGATGACGTCACTCAGGTCTTTGTTATTGTTTTTTGCCATCCGCGTTTATGAGTAATGCTCACTGAACTGCACTAACCTGACAATAAACGTTCATGGATACACACAGTTTTGTGTGTTGGTCCGTTATACTTCCGGATGGCAATGTTATGAGCTTCTTAGCCAAGCGCACACTATCTATAGATTGAACGAAGATTGAACGTCACTCGGGTCTTTGTTTTCTGTTTGTTTGTTGTTTTTTTTTTTTTTTGTTTTTTTTTTTTTTTGTTTTTTTTTTATTTTGCCATCCGCGTTTATGAGTAATTCTCACTAAACTGTATTAACCAGACTATAAAAACGTTCATGGTTACACATAGTTTGTGTGTTGGTCCGTTATACTTCCGGATGGCAATGTTATGAGCTTCTTAGCCAAGCGCATACTATCTATAGCCTGACACTGACCAAAAAATGGCGTCAAAATGCAAGTCTTTTGCCACAAAAGAAAACAAATCGTGAGTTGTATTCAATAGATCAACCAATGGAATCACTTGTTTCCTTGTTGTGAACTTCTTAGCTTAGCGCACATGGTGAGAATTTTTGTTTTGCGTTTTGTTTTTTGTTAAGTTTGAAAGCCTAATGTCTCCTGAGCATTTTAATCTTTATTTGAAGCAAATCGGGTGATTTGTCATGAAGTAATGGTCAGATGTATGGGCTAGGGTGTAAAGCCGTAATTGGATTCAATAGTCAGTCACCCCCCCCCCCCCCCCCCCCCCCCCCCCCCCCGGCAACGGCGGCCATCTTGGTTCTAAACAAAAAAATCATTACTTTTTATTCTTCATGCTGGCTAGAACATTTCATATGCCTTGTGATCAGAATATGTAAAAGTCAAAACATGATCAAATTTATGGGTTTTTTCCCCTCTGGATACGCTTTTATACTCGCCGGAGAACGATTTCATACGACGCCCGCCATTGTTCCGATAGTTTAGAGCCAGTGTTACTAAGTTACCATGCGTCATTAGGAAGGAAGTGACGTTACGACTGTTGAAGAGTATTTACTGAGCAATAAGGATTAAATTTCTTACGCAATTAAAAAAATAAGAACGAAATACCTCCATTTTGACTCAAACCCGAGTGTAAGTAGGCCTACAAGTGGTAGTTACCCCCCCCCCCCTACCCGCCCCATCCTCTTCTTCCATAATAAGTAGTCCTTCAAAACAATTAAACCCATGGAGCCGGAGTTTATACCGGTATCTATAGCGTGAAACGGACAATAGACATTGCTTGTTACCTTTTGGAAAGGACGCCAGTTTATCGTAAATCACTTTCCAACAGATCTAACAGACCCAGCTAACCAAATTACTGCTGCGAGGATAGAAGAGGGTGAGAAAAAAAAATCTGGACATCACCTGGGATCGACCTCGGTCCCTTTACTTATGAAGCGAGTGCTCTACCAACTGTGACCCTTCGCTTCAAAACGGTATTAAGTCGGGTTGGTTGAGATGTTGAAAATTGAATTTAAAGCCAGAAATATCAGACTTGCGTTGAGTTTATAATACATGATTTATGGAGGAGAATGGCAACGATAATATAGGGTGCTGATGCCAACAATTTATATTTTTGACCAGTTTTAACATTAAATTCGGCTTTTAAGATACTGGTTCGTTCCGACATAATACCGTTTTCAGACGACGGGTCACAATTGAGCTATCGGAACAACCGTCTCCATACAAGTATAACAATTTTTTTTTTGATTGATTTTTTTTTTTTAATTTGGTGTCATAATTTTTCTGACTTTTCCTAGTAACAATAAAAAGTAACAAAATCTTGGCTATTAAGCTTAAATTCTGGCCAAGTAACTTCGCGGAGTTTGTGGATGTTGAACCCGTGACCTCAAGAAGTCGGGGAGAGAGAAGGCTCTAATAAGACTAAGGTTTGAAGCGATTTTTTTTACGGGGTCGTGGATAGCTCATACGGTAGAGTCACGATCTCCCCGGCTAGGCGGAGTTGTCGTACCAGTAAGGTCGCGGGTTCGCGAGAGAGAGAGAGAGAGAGAGAGAGAGAGAGAGAGAGAGAGAGAGAGAGAGAGAGAGAGAGAGAGAGAGAGATTGCGTAAACAAACGAAAGAAATATGAAAGGAAAAGAGAAATTGGACAAGTTAATTTCAAAGCCCCCCCCCCCCCAACCCCCCACCCCCGAGAAGTTTTTATTCTCTGTTATCCTCCGGCACTTTCGTACTCACTTCATTTCTGTCTTGTTGTAATTCCTAAATCGATACAATTTTTCGTGTCTGTTTCAGCCCCCTCCGGGACTTTGGAGTGCCTGAGTTGTGACAATGTCAACAGTTTGGATGAATGTGGGCTCACACAGCTATGTTCTATTAGCGAGGTAAGGATTTAACTCACTCAGCCCAGAAAAAGGTACTTATGTTGATAACAACAAGAGATGAAGTGAGTAGGAAAGTGCCAGAAGACAATAGAGAATAAAAAAATGTTCGCGGCGGTGATGGTAGTATCAAAGTTAATGTTTTTAGTATTTGCGTGTTAATGGTAGTTGAATTAAACTATCTATGTACATGCTAATTTTTTATACATTTTTTCCAATTTTGAAAAGTAGCAAATATCTCTAGGATTGAGTGAGTTAACTCTCTCCTTACCAGCCAATTTCAGGATTTTCCCAAATCACAAGCTTACCAGGCAGAAAAATTGATTTTTTAAAACTCAAACAATCTCTCTACAAAACAACTTTATGTTCTTATTAA
Organism: Berghia stephanieae; assembly: GCF_034508935.2. Taxonomy (NCBI): domain Eukaryota; kingdom Metazoa; phylum Mollusca; class Gastropoda; order Nudibranchia; family Aeolidiidae; genus Berghia; species Berghia stephanieae. The sequence goes on along the minus strand of NC_088368.1, from coordinate 45,640,617 downwards.
GTAAACAAAGATTATTGTGATGTTCAAAATAAATCTGAATAAGAAAAAATGTATATTGTGTTATAACAAATGTGACGATTTTGATGTGGGTGGTAAGGGAGAGGGGTAAAAAAAAAGAAGATAAGATAAGAAAAGAAAGATGAAGAAGAAAAAAAGAGCTTGTCCACAGGCAATATCCACGTGACTTTACCGATATTCCATGTCGGACACGACGTTGGAGATCACGGTTCGCCAGCTCTCTCTCTCTCTCTCTCTCTCTCTCTCTCTCTCTCTCTCTCTCTCTCTCTCTCTCTCTCTCTCTCTCTCTCTCTCTCTCTCCTCTCATCTGCGAGTTTCGCACATTGATTTATGGGGCTTCCTACGTACGCTGCGACATTTCCAAGCCAGCTTGTCCTTCTTCGTCCTCGACCACGCTTGCCTTCTATCTTTCCCTTTGCAATGGTCTTCTGTAGTGATTCGTGCCTTCTGATGTGGCCGAAATATCGGGTTATCCTCTTTCTAATAGTTGAAATGATCGTTGTTGATGTTATTCCTAAAGTTTGGAGTACTTGATGATTTGTTTTCTTTTCCTTCCAGGATACCCTTGCAATTCTTCTATAGGTCCACATCTCAAATGCTCTGAGTTTCTTTTCTAGTGTCTTTGTGACGTGACTTAATGTGTCCAAAACGCTTTGCGATCGGTCCTAGAAAAAACGAGAGTTAGAGCTTTTATATAGAGCAATATCCATTAAATGTGCTCAAAGTCAAAGCGCTTTACAAAGGGTCTCTGACCAACAGCAACACGTAACAATTAGAACGAGACATAACGCCTGTTATGCGATATTACAATTTATTCCGAAAGAGACAACGCTGTTGACGGCCAGGTACTCATTTTACACCTGAGTACGGTGAGAGAATGTGAGTAAAGAGACTTTTCCAAGAACTCAACTATGCGCCGAGCGAGGCTCGAACCCAGGACCTTCCGCTGAGCCATGCGGTCCCATTTGCTGTTGGACAGGGACCCCCTGTAAAGCGCTTTAAGCATGTTTAGTGGATATTGCGCTATATATTATTATTATTTCTTTTATCATTACTATTATTACTACTACTACTATTATTATTATTATTATTATTATTATTTATTATTATTATTATTATTATTATTATTATTATTATTTATTATTATTATTATTATTATTATTATTATTATTAATTATTATATTATTATTATATTATTATTATTATTATATTATTATTATTATTATTATTATTATTATTATTATTATTATTATTATTATTATTATTATTTATTATTATTATATTATTATTATTATTATTATTATTATTATATTATTATTATTAGTTATTATTATTATTATTATTATTATTATTATTATTATTATTATTTATTATTATTATTAAATTTTTATTATTATTATTATATTATTATTATTATTATTATTATTTGTTATTATTATTATTATTATTATGATGATGATCGATATCAAATAATTTTTTTTTATTAAGGTCAATATCCCTATACCTGTTTATTGTCGTATTTAAAAGACGGAGATAATTCTAAATTGGCAAAGCAACGACAAACATTGGGTGTCTCCCATGCCTGAGGTTAAAAAGAAAAAAAGCTCCATTTTTTTTACATCATGTAATTTTCACTTTCAGCAATGCATGACGGAGTACCGGTACATCGGCAATGGACGAGCTGCATACCGCATGGGTTGTGAGTCGGCTGAGGTTAGTAGTAGGGACACGTTTGTAACCTTTTCCAGAATAACGACACCAGTAACACCAGGGGCCATTGTTTTATGGGACAGCGTGGCTCAGCGGTACGGTCTTCGGTTCGTACCCGAAAGGTACCGAGTTCGATTACTCGCTGCGCTGTGTGGCCTTGAGCAAGTCACCTCGCCCTAGCTCAATTTGCGGCGCTGCACTGCGGCTGACGCCTGGGTTATTCCAGTCTTCCCTTGGAATAGACCCTAGAGACAAATTTCCCCTATGGGATGAATAAAGGGAATTTTTTTCTTTTTAATGTTTTTAAGGGTTTTACGGCGCTTGCAACACATTTAGGTCATATCAGCGCCAGTAAAAAGGAAGAAAATGGGATAGTAAAAAGTTCTAGAATTACAATTAAAGCACCCAAGAAAAAGTAAGACAAAGGGGAAATGGTTCAAATAAGAAACAGGTTTAGATTCCAAAAGTACTCTATCAAAGTAATTCGTTTGAGATCACTAAAAGTCTCATCCAGACACAAGCACAGGTCCCCGCTAAGAGGAACACACTCAAATGTTTTACAAATCATATATAATATAAAGAAAGCATAATACAGTGCATAACAGAGAGATGATTTACAAGGAAAAAAAAATATCATCTCCCAAAACTAACTATACATTCGACTGTTTCCCTCTCAGCCAGGGCATCTGGCCAGGACCAGGATAAAACCAAGTAATCTCATTCCAAGACAAAGACAGAAAGCATGTTGGAAAACAGATATAAGGGGATAGAAGACACAATAAGTACCTCCCTGCCCACTATGGGAGGTCAGGAACCCCACCCAACCAGGGACCATTGTCATGAACGCGACTAGCGCTTAGACTCAGACTATCTCTGACTTAAGTCAACGACTTGAAAAAATCGGATTTCATGTGAGCTGACTACGCAAGTCCCGGACTAAAACCACGACACCTTCGGACTAAGTTTTGCCAAGTTTTAGTCATTTTCTGAGGCCGGACTTCATGCTTTCGTCTGAGACTAGTAATTAGGTGACGTCATAGCGTCAACAAGATAGCAGCTATTTTTAGATTGAGAGAGCTTCGATTCGGAAGGAAATTACGTCGATTACGAATGACAGAGGCAAAAAGTGTCCTGTCGCTAAATATGACCCTTCGTCTCGAAACGGTATTATGTCGGTGTGAATTGGACACCGAAAAGTGACTTTAGAATTAAATTGATAGTAAATACCAATTTTTGAGCTTTTGTATTGTGAGAAATTGTCTTCATTCTTTAACATAACAAATCGAAACAAACCCCACGTTTCATGTTTTTGTCAATAAATTCAATTTTTTGCACCCAAGTCATCCCAACATAATACCGTTTAGGGACGGTGGGTCACAAATTATATGCTTCAACAGTCGTAACGTCACTTCCCTCGTAATGACGCATGGTAACTTAGTAACTGGCTCTAAACTATCAGAACAATGGCGGACGCCCTTATGAAATGTTTATCCGACGAGCATAAAAGCGTATCTAGAGGGGAAAAAAACAAACATTGTTTTGACTTTTACACATTCTCATCACAAGACATATGAAAAGTTCTAGCCAGCATGAAGAATAGAAAGTACCAATTTTCTTTGTTTAGAACCGCGCTGCTCGCCGTTGCTGGGCGACGTGACATCAGACTATTGATTCCTATTCAAGAGAGAGTCAAAGACCAAAGGCCAGTCCACGTTCATGAAAACGGCCCCTGGTGTACGAGCTGCATATCGCATGGGTTGCGAGTCGGTTGAAATTAGTATGGATCGTGGATAGCTCATACGGTAGAGTCACGCTCTCCCCGGCAAGGCGGAGTTGTCGTACCAGTAAGGTCGCTGGTTCAAACCCCCATCACCGCCTCCAAATTGTTATTCTCTATTGTCTTCTGGCACTTTCCTACGTTGTTATGGACATGTTTGTAACCTTTTCCAGAATAATTACACTTCTGGAATTTAGAAATGCATGTATGTCTTTATTGCTTTTTTGTTGTTGTTGTTGACTGAAGAAGTACCTGGCCGTTAACAGCGTTGTCTCTGTCCGAAAAAATTGTAATATCGCCTAACAGGCGTCATGTCCTACGTGTTAAGTGGTGCTGTTGGCCAGGGACCCCTTGAAAAGCGCTTTGAGCACGTTTAGTGGATATTGCTCTTTACAAAAGCTCAAGTTTTTTCTTGATAATCAGAAGTCAGTTCCTTTCCATCAGAATGGATAATAAATTTGCATTGAGGAGCCTTGAAATCATTATATAGAATAGGAAAAAGCACCATTTTGCAGGGGAACGGGGGTTATGGGACAGCGTGGCTCAGCGGTATGGTCTTTGCTTCGTACCCAAAAGGTACCGAGTTCGAATACTATACCCGCTGCGTTGTATGGCCTTGAGCAAGTCACCTCGCCTTAGCTCAGTTTAAAACAGTACGGGGCTGCCTGAACCCGACGACGATCGTGAAAATACTAACGAAAGAGTGAAAATGGAGAGGCTTCGTATGGGAACAAAACAGACGATGGACGTTTCGGGTACAAACCCTTCGTCAGCACAACAGTACACAAATTAACGCGGAAAACAAATAAAATAAAATGCAAAAAAAAAATTGTATTTTATTTTATTTGTTTTCCACGTTAATTTGTGTATTGTTGTGCTGACGAAGGGTTTGTACCCGAAGCGTCCATCGTCTGTTTTGTTCCCATACGAAGCCTCTCCATTTTCACTCTTTCGGTAGTATTTTCACTTAGCTCAGTTTGCAGCGCTGCACTGCGGCTAACATCTGCGTTATTCCTTGGAATAATAAACCCTAATGAAAAATTTCCCTCTAAAGGATGAATAAAGGGAATTTTGTTTATAATTAATTTAGTATTTATTTGTATTTATTTCAGATTTGTAAACTTCGGGACCAATATGTGAAAAACTTTAGCCGAAGGGCGGAGCCAAATGGAATGGCTCATCCAATGAAATTACAGCTGGAGCAAGCGAGGGACTTGGCGCGTCACAACGGACCAATGGCGATCCGAGATACAGCAGACGTGAAAAGACAAATCACAGACGCGTACGCCATTTGTCTGTCGTGTTGTGACTACTCGTTCTGTAACATCATGGAAAACTGTCATTACAGTGAGTGACCGTTGTTTGTTTTTTGGGGGGTTTTTTTAAGGGTTTTACGGCGTTTGCAACACATTTAGGTTATATCGTGAATTGATTTTTACATCTCAAATAAACAATATGCACGAGGCATGTATCTCCACCGAAGTGGGCAGTTCGCGATTTACTAAGTACACATACCTAGATTTTGGTTGTCCGTAACACGAAACGTTTTATAGTAATTCAAAATTGTCACAAGAGAGCGAGTAAGCGGTGACTGCCGCTTATAGATAGAATGCGCTTGGCCGAGGAATTCACAACATTGCCATCCAGAAGTATAACGGACCAACACACAAACTCTGTGTAACCATGAACTTTTATGATCTGGATAATACAGTTTAGTGAGAACAACTCACAAACGCGGATGGCAAAAACAATAACAAAAGCCTGAGTGACGTCATCTGCATACTATCTATATACGCTGACAAACAGAATATGACGTCACAATCACAAACGGAACATCATGACAACAACTCACAACAGCCTCGATCGAGATACTACACACCAACACACAAACACACAACATAAAAAGGCATATTGTTCCCTACAGTTATATCAGCGCCAGTAAATAGGAAGAAAATGGGATAGTAAAAAGTTCTAGAATTACAATCAAAGAACACAAGAAAAGGTAAGACGACGGGGAATTGGTTCAAATAAGAAATTGGTGTAGATTCCAAGAGCACACTATCAAAGTACTTAGTTTGAGATCACCTAAAAGTCTCATCCAGATACGAACACAGGTCCCTACCAAGAGGAATACACTCAAATTTTAATTGAGATTTTGCGCCGAATTTGAATGTCGCTTTGTCTTAGCTTGTCATTCTCTTTATTTAAAAAATTGACCTTCTAACTAAACTTGGCAATATCTCAGTACAAACCTTTTCACCATCCGACTGATTACGGCATTCACTGTAACATATGTTGCGTACTGCTCCAACTTAAAATAAAAAAATCATAACTAGTTCAAATAGAAAGAACTGACATTAACATCGTAAGATAATAATAATAATAATAATAATAATAATAATAATAATAATAATAATAATAATAAATAATAATAATAATAATAATAATAATAATAAATAGAAGAAGAAGAAAAGAAGAAGAAGAAGAAGAAGAAGAAGAGAAGAAGAAGAAAAAGATAGATGATGATGATGAGAAGAAGAAAAGAAGAAGAAGAAGAAGAAAAGAAAAAGAAAGAAGAAGAAGAAGAAGAAGAAGAAGAAAGATAGATAGATGAATGATGATATGAGATGAAGAATGAAAAGAAGAAGAAGAAGAAGAAGAAGAAGAAGAAGAAGAAGAAGAAGAAAGAAGAAGAAGAAGAAGAAAAGAAGAAGAAGAAGAAAATAATACCAAATAATAAATAATAATAATAACATAATAATATAATAATAATAATAATAATAATAATAATAATAATAATAATAATAATAATAATAATAATAATAATAATAGGTATAGATTTATAGTGCGCCAAATATCCCTTCATCAGGAGGGCTCTGGGTACATAACATAGATTCAGCCCTAACACAGTACACGAACAACAACGCTAATTATACACATAATAATTTTTAAAAAAAGAAAGCCGGTCTGAATAAAAATGTCTTCAATCGACTCTTGAAATCCTCTAGTGAAGACGAAGAGCGTATCTCAAATTCATCATTGCCTTGGCATTCCATGAAGGAAAATAGATAATCCCTCAAACAAATGATGGATATCAACAGGAATCATCTTTTTTTGTCCAGGAATCATCTTTTTTGTCCAGGAATCATCCTTTTTTGTACAGGAATCATCCTTTTTTGTACAGGAATCATCCTTTTTTGTCCAGGAATCATCCTTCTTGTCCAGAATCATCCTTTTTGTCCAGAATCATCCTTTTTTGTACAGGAATCATCTTTTTTGTCCAGGAATCATCCTTTTTTGTACAGGAATCATCCTTTTTTGTACAGGAATCATCCTTTTTGTACAGGAATCATCCTTTTTTGTCCAGGAATCATCCTTTTTTGTACAGGAATCATCCTTTTTGTCCAGGAATCATCCTTTTTGTCCAAGAATCATCCTTTTTGTCCGAATCATCCTTTTGTCCAGAATATCCTTTTTGTACAGGAATCATCCTTTTTGTCCAGGAATCATCCTTTTTGTCCAAGAATCATCCTTTTTGTCCAGGAATCACCCGTTTTGTCCAAACGAATTAACCTTTACTACAGAAAAAAATAAATAAATAAATAAAAGACTCGCATTCACGCCCGCCCATCACTCTCACATGGTAATGGACTCCAACCAGCATCTAGGCAAAACAAAGTCGGTCACATTTCAGCTAAAGGGCAGGGAGCCACACAGAAAGTAACAACACATAAACGTGGACAGAAAAGATCCCAACAGCCGTTCCAGTAACCAGTTTTCTTTTATATTCTTCTTCACTTTGCTTTAAAAGTTTCGGTGGGTGGGGGGGGGGGGGGGGGGGGGGGGGGGGGGGTCTTTTTTTTCTTCTTTTTTTCCTTTCTTTCGGTGGGGAGGGGTAGGAAAGGCAGAGCTGCCAATCCTGGCCCATGACAATGTGTACAATGGAGAGCCAAAAAGAGTAAGATTTTGAAAAAAATGTGTATATTCATGTAAAAACGATAATCAACGCTAAATTTGATGATGGGCAATTAGACCATACTAGCAATATTATTATTGATATTTAAATTAATGAATTAACTTACTCTTTATATGACTACCACATTATCTTATTCATCTGTAGTGTTATTCATCCTGTTTTGTTGATAAAGGGGAAACCCAAAACGCCCATTTTATCTAAAATAAATGGAAGGTTACATTCAATTTCACATTGTTATTTATATCTTTATATACGACATGAATATTATCCATTTCCAGAATCCACTTATAAATCTGATACGACCCGCCCAGATAATACTATATTGAACTCCCTTTATGAATGTCCAGGGTCAACAAACTGATTAGACTATCTAAGCACACTTAAAAGAATGTATGATTGTTAAAATAATAACAAGTTGATAATGTAAATGTTGCTGATTGAAGCTGGAAGAAATAAATAACAATGTGAAATTGAATGTAAGCTTCAATGTAATTACAAAAAAAAATAAAGTGAACATTTCGGGTTTCCCCCCTTTATAAAAAAACAGGATGAATGAAACATTGCAGATGAATGAGATAATGTGTTAGTGGCGAGTGGTGTCACACTCCTGGGCAAGATGTGGATAATGAGAAAAAAAAATGGGTAAAAATACGCATTTTTTATGCAAGGTTGGCACCACTGAAAAGGTTTTAAAAAAGGGTTATTATGGCTGCTATTTTTTTTCTACATACTTATTTTTGTGTAGATTTAGCCTTCACTAATTTTCCTACGATTTTCTCTACAGAGCAAGAAGCCCCACCTTTCAATGCCGTGAGTGGCTGAGGTCGTGGCCATGAGTGGCTGAGGTCACCACCAATCTTATTCCCAGTCATTGTGTCCAACATTAACAGTAAATCTATCTTAAAATCTAACGGTGGAAAGAGAATTCACGAATAAAACATTTTGTAAATGGAACAGTCGTTTACTTCCGTATTTTTTAAATTATTTTTTTTAAGGGTTTTACGGCACTTGCAACACATTAAGGTCATATCAGTGCCAGTAAAAGGAAGAAAATGGGATAGTAAAAAGTTCTAGAATTCCAATTAAAGCACCCAAGAAAAGATAAGACAAAGGGGAATTGGTTCAAATAAGAAACAGATGTAGATTCCAAGAGCACACCATCAAAGTACTTAGTTTGAGATTAACTAAAATTCTCATCCAGACACAAGCACGGGTCTCCACGAAGAGGAACACGCTCAACTGTTTTACAAATCAAATATAATAAAAAGAAAACATAATACAGTTCATAACAGAGAGATGATTCACAAGGATAAAAATATAATCTCCCAGAACTAACTATACATTCGACTGTTTCCCTCTCATCCGGCCAGGACCATGACAAAACCAAGTAATCTCATTCCAAGACAAAGACAGAAAGCAAGTTGGAAAACAGATATAAGGGGATAGAAGACACAGTATGTATCCCCCTGCCCACTATGGGAGGTCAGGAACACCACCCAGATTTAGGGGGATAGAAGACAGTAAGTGCCACCCTGCCCACTATGGGAGGTCAGGAACCCCACCCAGATATAGGGGGATAGAAGACACAGTAAGTGCCACCCTGCCCACTATGGGAGGTCACGAACCAACCCAGATATAGGGGGATAGAAGACACAGTATGTACCTCCCTGCCCACTATGGGAGGTCAGGAACCCCACCCAGGTATAGGGGGATAGAAGACACAGTATGTACCTCCCTGCCCACTGTTGGAGGTCAGGAACCCCACCCAGGTATAGGGGGATAGAAGACACAGTATGTACCTCCCTGCCCACTATGGGAGGCCAGGTACCCCACCCAGCAGTCATTTACTTCAATCTTTGAAATAGTTTTAAAACTATGAAATAAATTTTCAATTTTCTGAATCATCTAATACAAATGCCTGTATTCATTGGTTTAAAACAAAATGATACCACAATATGAGAAACAGAGTATGAAGTAATATACAAATGATGATGCTGGTGGTAACATTCATTTATATTGATTGAAAACTATTTACAGATGACCAAAGTAAACTCTCTCTCTCTCTCTCTCTCTCTCTCTCTCTCTCTCTCTCTCTCTCTCTCTCTCTCTCTCTCTCTCTCTCTCTCTTTCTCTCTCTTTCTCTCTGTCTATATGTTTCTCTCATTCTCTCTATCCCCCATCTCCCTCATTCACACACTCGTATAGCGAATGCTCAGATTCAACTTCAGCTTCATTTGTCTATCAACGTTCCCTTCGGTCGCATTTTCTTTGCTTCTTCTTCAGCCTGAAACCAAGTAGAATAAAATAAAAAGTCAATTTCGAAGAGAAAAATAAAAACAAAAACAAAAACAAAAAAAACAGAAGAAAAGCTATGGAGTCGCCTACAGGAGATGCAGACCTGCCAACTTGAAATGTAAAAAAATCGTAGTTTTCAGAGAGAAGAAATAGAAGTCACTATAATTAACTTTACAAATTAATATTTTACATTGATCAGTATTAAATATGTCTTCAAACCCCTGAATAGATGCTTTGTGGCATCAAAGTCTTCTTTTTATCACATTGTAATGAATCAAAAATGTCTATTTATTTCTATTGTTGAAGCCAAAAATTCGTATTTTTACCAGTTTTTTCGTAGTTGGCAGGTCTGGTGATGTATATGTTACAGCTCGAAGCTCGAAGAAATAAATAATATTGTGAAATTTAATGTAAGCTTCAATTTAATATACGAAAACAGATAAAATGGACGTAACATTACAGACGAATTCACCTGTAGTGTTTCATTCATTCATCCTGTTTTGTTGATAAAGGGGAAACCCAAAACGTCCATTTTATCTGTTTTCGTATATTAAATTGAAGCTTACATTCAATTTCACATTGTTATTTATTTGGGGTACATGTCATGGAAAGGAGGGAAGATAACTCTTTAGACAAAAATACGAATTCACTCCCTCTAAAAAATGGATTTATTCCACATCAAAATGAACTTCATGAAGAAAAAGAACAATGTTGATAATGATGATGATGATGATGATGGCGATGACGATGATGATGATGATGATGATGATGATGCAAATGATCTCATTAAAAGACACAGTAAGTACCTCCCTGCCCACTATGGGAAGTCAGGAACCCCAGCCAGGTATAGGGGGATAGAAGACACATTAAGTGCCACCCTGCCACTATGGGAAGTCAGGAACCCCAACCAGGTATAGGGGGATAGAAGACACAATAAGTGCCACCCTGCCCACTATGGGAAGTCAGGAACCCCACCCAGGTATAGGCGGATAGAAGACACATTAAGTGCCACCCTGCCCACTATGGGAAGTCAGGAACCCCACCCAGGTATAGGGGGATAGAAGACACAGTATGTACCTCCCTGCACACTATGGGAGGTCAGGAACCCCAGCCAGGTATAGGCGGATAGAAGACACAGTAAGTACCTCCCTGCCCACTATGGGAGGTCAGGAACCCCAGCCAGGTATAGGCGGATAGAAGACACAGTAAGTACCTCCCTGCCCACTATGGGAGGTCAGGAACCCCAGCCAGGTATAGGCGGATAGAAGACACAGTAAGTACCTCCCTGCCCACTATGGGAGGTCAGGAACCCCACCCAGGTATAGGCGGATAGAAGACACAGTAAGTACCTCCCTGCCCACTATGGGAGGTCAGGAACCCCACCCAGGTATAGGCGGATAGAAGACACAGTAAGTACCTCCCTGCCCACTATGGGAGGTCAGGAACCCCAGCCAGGTAAAATTCTGAAAATAGCTGGTAAGCAGAGAGTCAACCAAAACAAGCTAAAATTTGTGCGGCTATGTGGTCTTGTGGTATGACACTCTGAAAAAGGCTCTTTACTCACATTCTCTCACCGAACTCAGGTGTAAAATGAGTACCTGGCCTTTAACAGCGTTGTCTCTGTCCCAAAACATTGTAATATCGCATAATAGGCATCATGTCTTGTCCTAAGTATTATTATGTGTCGCTGTTGGCCAGGGACCCCCTGTAAAGCGCTTTGAGCACGTTTAGTGAATACTGCGCAATATAAAAACTCAATAATTTTATAAAAGCTCCATGGGTGCAAGCAACTGGACCTCAAAAAGCCTGCAAGTCTACTTATGACCAGACATATAATCTGAAAAAGCCTGCAAGATTCACGGACTTACCTCGTCATTTGAAGTCTTGTTCTCAGCATCTAGTCTTCATAATAGTAGTCCACAATTGTTGTATGTTTAATCCAAAGGTTGTAATGGAGTAATTTGTTAAGTTTCTTGTCACAAAAAAAAAAAAATCAATCAAATCCAAATCGCAAAAAGCCGGCGACGTTTTTTTCAGTAATTCAATCGGCCGGCTGTAGCCGGCACTCTTGCACCCATGAAGCTCAATAAAAAAAAGTTTTCAACACTCACCTCTTCCAATAGCTTTCTCTTGCTGATTCCCTTCCTCATCAACTGTTTTTCGATCACCTTGGCGTTCGCTGCATACGAGTCTGCTATCTCTTTCTGTTGGGGAAAATTTTGTTTAATTAAAATTTTTATTTTTAAATCATATGATCTGAAAACATTCAAAAAGAAATTCAACAATGGCATTTTTTTGTTTGTTTTTAGGTGTTTAACGGCACTTTCGACACTATTTAGGTCATTTAAGCGCCCGTTTCTGTCTGTTATCAATTTTTATCGGCCTTGAGGGGCCATAGCTGCTCAATCGTGTACTGTTGTAATAAAATTTTTTATAAAATCATAATAGTTACATGTTTGTTTGTTTTAAAAATATCTATTTACAATTTCTGCAGGAGTTCACATTCCTGCAGATACTTTAAAATTGTAAGCCGATCGACTGACGACTGGAACAGAGACTTCAAGTCCCTGTTTTCATAATGTTGTGACCTTATTACCTGTCAAGTTCTTACCCAGAAACCTCACTCCAAGCCAGATACATTTCCACCCTTATGGTAATCAAAGACACATTATTATAAACCCAGGATATTGTGTAAATACTGTTTGTAAACTATACACAAAAAGCTATTTGAGATTTTGTGCGGCTATGTGGTCTAAGTCGTATGACACTCGCTTTCGGATTGGAGGGTCCTGGGTTTCGAGCCTTGCTCTGCGCATAGTTGAGTCCTTGGAAAAGGCTCTTTACTCACATTTTCTCACCATACTCAGGTGTAAAATGAGTACCTGGTCGTTAAGAGCATTGTCTCTGTCCAAAAAAATTCTAATTTCGCCTAACAGGCATCGTGTCCGTCATTATATAAGTATTACTGAGAATTAAAAATTCGTAATTTTCCATAAAATTTTCGTAATTGGCAATGAAATTTGTCTAAAATTCGTAAAATTACCGAAAAATGTCTAAGATTCAGCAGGTATGCTGTTTGACTTGAACAACACAGGTCACATTTTTTAGGGAATTGGGTTGAAATATATGAGTAAAGATTTGACCCAAAGAAGACCGAAAACAAAAACAAAAAACAACAACAAAAACCCAACCCCAAAAACAACAAAACAAACAAAAAACCCAATAAAGACTGGCTACTCACAGAAACCAGTGGGAGAGGAAATAGGAAGAAGACGATGGAGGTGGATTGGACACATGCTTAGAAAGAATGACTCCACTATAACAAAGAAAGTATTGGACTGGAACCCTCAGGGCAGAAGATCAAGGGGAAAGCCACGAGGAACACGGAGAAGAATTAAAGAAGCTGATATACAGAGAAGTGGTAAGACCTGGAATGAGATTTTAAAAAGTTAGCTCAGGATAGAGAAGGATGGAAACTGTTTGTCTGTGGCCTATACCCTGACTCAGGGGGAAAAAGGCAATGATGATGATGATGATGATGATGATGATAATGATGATGATGATGATGATGATGACTCACAGCTTCCAGTTCCTCTTCTTCTTCGTCCACGGTGGAGACGGTGACAGAGCTGAATTTGCCCATGTTCTTGGTATGCTTGGTGAGGGTAACCTGTTATGGATGGAGGAATGTTTGGGACTTGTTAGGCCGTACGTAGTCAATGACAATAATAATAATAATGATGATGATGACGATAATAATAATAACAATAATAATAATAATAATAATAATAATAATGATAATAATAATAATAATTAAATAATAGTAATAATAATAATGATAATGATGACAATAATAATAATAATAATAATAATAATAATAATAATAATAATAATAATAATAATAATAATAATAATAATGATGATGATGATGATGACAATAATAATAATAATAATAATAATAATAATAATAATAATAATAATAATAATAATAATAAAAAAAATAATAAAAAATAATAAAAAATAATAATAATAATAATAATAATAATAATAATAATGATGATGATGATGATGATGATGATGATGATGATGACAATAATAATAATAATAATAATAATAATAATAATAATAATAATAATAATAAAAAATAATAAAAAATAATAATAATAATAATAATAATAATAATAATAATAATAATAATAATAATAATAATAATAATAATAATAATAATGATGATGAGATGATGATGATGATGATGATGATGATGATGATGATGATGATGATAATAATAATAATAAGCATAATAATAATAATAATAAGCATAATAATAAGCATAATAATAATCGTAATAATAATCGAAATAATATTATTTAATTAGCTGTACATTAACACTTTCAGCGCCATTGGCTGCTCTGCGGCTGCCAGAGCAGAATCTGTTCTACTGGCCAATGGCCGCACAGTGTAGCCGGTCTTGAAAGTCAAAAATAATAATGTAATCCAATCCTACTTTTTACAAAAGTACTATAAATTGAACCAATGATATCATTTCTTTCATCAGAACATTCAAATGGCCCTAGGGGGTATTTTAATTGAGATTTTGCGCCAAATTTCAATGTCGGTTTGTGTTAGCTTGTCATTCTCATGCTGCCTCAATCAGGTGTCAGCCATTTTGTAACGGAAATGCAAATATTATAGCCTTAGCGCTGAAAGAGTTAATATATAAAAATAATATTTAAAAAGAAAAAAAAAGAAAACAAAGGAATCAAATAACAAAACAAAACAAACTTTAAAAAAACAAACTGTCAAAGTTAAATCTTAGTTTGGTGACGATAAATTTACCTTCTTGGGTTCGTTTAATCGACTGTATACATCTTTCTTCACACCTTCACTCTCCCTCTTCAAAGCTCCCCGAACGGCAAACATCACTTGGCTGTTTCCTTGGTGATGATAATACAGGAGCAGGCCACATCTGATAAAGATAGTAACAATATGAAACAAACAAGAAAAAATAAAAAATAAGCAAAGGTTAACTCACTCAGTCCTAGAGATTTTTGCTACTTGTCAAGATTGAAAAAAAATGTATTAAAAATGAGCATGTGCATAGATAGTTTTATTCAGCTACCATTAACATGTAAAAATTAAAAACTAGAGCTTTAATACTGCACCTATAATTTGTCTCAGAAAAAATTAATAGAGGCATGGGTAAAAGTAACCCGGGTAAACAACGGATTTATATATAGTCGGTGTTAGGGTTGAGTGAGTTAATAAATGCCTTATCAATAAATCATCATCATCATCATAGCTTGTCACTCCAACACCGAACCTACTCCACAGCATCTGGGGAGCAGACTCTTAGGTCATGGTCAGTGCAGCTGGGCCCATCCTGGCATTCTCTAAGGATGTGCTCCATCGTCTGCTCTGGGCATCTACATCATGTACACAAGCTAGTCTCGGCCAGCCCCCACCTTTACATGCTTCCAGCTCTTCTCCCAATTTTTGCTCCTGCTCTGTTCAGTGCTACCCATTCGTTCCTGGGGAGTTCAGTTCCGTAGGGCAGTTCTTCTCTCGGATCGTCAGTAAATGAAAACAAAAAAGTAAGTAGTCGTCTTTCCGAGCCATTAGGCCCCAATGCAGCCTGGGAGTTTATCCCAGTTTCGATAGTGTGGAAAGGAGAAATGTGCGATTTCTTGCTACCACTGGCATGACTAGTCTATCGCAAAGTTCTTTCCACCAGATCTAAAAGAACCAGCTACCCAATCACTGCTGGGTGGACCGGAAATCTTGACTTGACCGGAGATTGATCTAGTCCCTTGGCTTGTGAAGCAAGTGCTCTAACAAATGAGCTTTTTTTTTAATGAGTTTTCATATAGAGCAATATCAACTAAACATGCTCAAAGCGCTTTACAAGTCGTCCCTGGCCATTAGCAATACGTAACATGTAGAACGAGACATGACACCCATTAGGCGACCTTTTTTTTTCCAACAGATACAACGCTGTTAACAGCCAGGTACTCATTTTAACCTGAGTGTGGTGAGAAAATGTGAGTAAAGAGCATTTTCCAAGGACTCAACTATGCGCCGAGCCGAATGAGGCTCGAACCCAGGACCTTCCGATCCACAAGTGAGTGTCATACCACAAGTCCACATAGCCGCACAAAATAAATAATAAATTCTATCCAATGGAGTGAATACAATTCTCTATAGATGACTAAAGATCCCAATTTCTGACATCTAGATCAACAACCTACCAGTTTGAGGCAGTCATTAGGAAAATTAGGAAACTTATTAAGAAATAGAGTGGTAAAAAATATGTGCACAAATTTACAAGTCTGAAAACAAAGAAAGGCATCACAACAGATTCACGTCGAAATGGAGAGAAAGATAAAGGGAGTAAATGTGACTCATATATAAGGGAACAACACAAATTATTAGATTGTCATAATAATAATAATAATAATAATAATAATAATAATAATAATAATAATAATATAATAATAATAATAATAAAATAAATAATAATAATAATAACAGTAATAATAATAATAATAATAATAATAAAATAATAATAAAATAATAATAATAATAATAATAATAATAATAATAATAATAATAATAATAACATAATATAAAATAATAATAATATAATAATAATAATAATAATAATAATAAATAAATAATAAAAATAATAATAAAATAATAATAATAATAATACATTTTTAATTTTAAATAAAAAGAAAACAAAATAACAAAAACGAAACTAAAAAACAAAAACAAAACAAACAAAAAAACAAAAGGGAAAACCGTGAAAAGCAAGAATACCTTTTACATTTTTGTCGGTACTGTTTCTCAAGCCCCTCCAGCCTGAAATAATAAATGATATATATCATTATAACAGTGAATTACATACTAAGTCATTTTATGTAAGAAAAACAAGGCATTCAATTGGCAATCAGGAGGCTGTGTGGTCTTGTGGTATGACACTCGCTTTTGGATCAGAAGTTCCTGGGTTCGAGCCTTGCACTCGGTGCATAGTTAAGTCCTTGGAAAAGGCTCTTTACTCACATTCTCTCACCGTACTCAGGTGTAAAATGAGTACCTGGCCGTTAACAGCGTTGTCTTTGTCCAAAAAATTGTAATATTGCCAAACAGGCGGCATGTTCCGTCCTACATGTTAAATGTTGCTGTTGACCAGGGACCCCTTGTAAAGAGCTTTGAGCACATTAAGTGGATATTGCGCTATATAAAGCTCATTTTTTTTTTTTATCAAAGTGAGAAAGAATCTGATAAACCTCTGCTTCCAAAATACAAATTTAACATCAGATCAAAACCAGAGAGAAAAAATTTTAAACACACACACACACACATACATACACACACACACACACACACACATTAAAAAACAAAAAACAAAAAAAAAAAACAATAAACCATTTTAATAATATTTTTAAAGAAAAAATTACGCCCTTGCATTACAGTATCATTAGTTATCGTCGCCAAGGCATTCCATGAAGGAATAAATAGATAATCCATCAAACAAGATGTCTGATGTCAAAACAGGAACCATCCATGTTGTCCAAGTGAGCAAATTGGGGGGGGGGGGGGGGGTTAATTATCTTGCCCAAGGAAAAAAAACAAAAGTGCCTGAAGAGGGGCTCAAATCCAGGACCTTCCAGATCACGACTCGGCCACGTCGCTTACTTAATCAAATCTCATTGATTAATATCTCTAAAATTGTTGTTGTAAATCTATTTCTGTGAAACCATTTTCCCTTGGATCCATTTTATCATAAATACAGACCTGCCAACACTTCATATTCCAAAAGTGGAATCAGAAGGTCAGAAACTAGGAATTTGAGGCAGAAAATAGGAATTTGAGGCAGAAAATAGGAATTTGAGGCAGAAAATAGGAATTTGAGGGAGAAAATAGGAATTTGAGGGAGAAAATAGGAATTTGAGGGAGAAAATAGGAATTTGAGGCAGAAAATAGGAATCTTTTAACAATGGATAATTGTATCAAAATGACCACCACCAACTTTGCCACCAAACACATAAAGACAGTATTCAGTAAGACAGCTGGTAAAACTACACGTCACATGTATTAGGTAATGGAATAGGGAAGGGGGAAAGGTGTGAAATTAATTTTCCTACTCATCTCTCTTATAGCAGTCATTAAAAATAATTCACCCTTTTAACTCACTCAACCCTAATACCGACTATATCCGTAGTTTACCCGGGCTGCTTTTTCCCCAAGCCTATTTATTACATTTTTCTGAGGCAAATTATAGGCGTAGTATCAAAGCTAATGTTTTTGTTTGTTTGTTGTTTTTACATGTTAATGGTAGTTGAATAAAACTATCTATGCACGTGCTCATATTTAATACATTTTTTTTCAATTTTGAAAAGTAGTAAAAATCTCTAGGATTGAGTGAGTTCCCCCCCCCCCAATTTTTTTTGAAAATCGGAATTTTAAAGACAATGGCGGAATAGTGGAAAAAGAAAAGTGAAAATAGGAAATGATTCCGCCAGAGAAATTAGGACATGATGAAAATGAGGAGTTCGAGGGAAAGGAATGCGCATTGCAAGCATCGCCCTGTAAAATTTTCTACGTAAAGCAAGAATCAAACAACCTTTTAATGTACACTATTTCATCTGGGTCACAAGTCAGTTTGTGTGCGTGTTTTTGACCGTCTATCACTCGTGCTCCGTCCCGCCTTCTCAAAGGAAGCTTTTCAATGGAACAATCTGGGAATAGAAATTGTTAAATAAATAAATAAAATAAATAAATAAATTTCCCTTTATTCATCTCATAGGGGAAATTTGTCTTTAGGGTTTATTACAACGGAAGACTGGAATAACCCAGGCGTCAGCCGCAGTGCAGGGCCGCAAATTTGCTCAAGGCCGCACAGCGCAGCGGCAGGTGGTCGAACTCTGTACCTTTTGGGTACGAAGCAAAGACCGTAACGCTGAGCCACACTGCCCCCTAAAAATAATAAAAATCATCAAAATGTCACGAGTGAAGATTAGCCGATACTAAAAATGAATTAATTTATGTTTTGGCTATAACTATATAGATAAGAAGTTGTAAAAACCTGTCTGTTTGGAGTTAGAAATAGTCAAATAAATGTCCAATGGATACAACATATATTTTTATCGTTTCCAAATAATTAATCTATAGCAAGAATTATTTTTCTAAATTATCTAAACGCCAAGAAAATGGCATAGCACGTGTTTTTCTATTCAGGTAAATTTGTTTCACAGATTACATTGAAATCATACTGATGGATACAGCATTAATGGAGCTATGATTGCTTTGCACACTGCCTTGTGAGTGAACGGTGTTGATTCAGTCACTAATTTGCGCTGTGATGTCACCAACACAGTGGGTGAATCGGAATAATTTGAGTGGAGACTAAAAAGGCAGTATGATGTTGGCGAGTTGGCAAAAGACAGTGTAGTTATAATTTCTCAGTTTTATTTTTTAATTAAAGTATTCTGTTGTTAATGATTTGTAAAAGATTGGCGCAGTGCTTGGCACCATGCGATCCAATTGCCCTACGTCGCTGGAGAACTCTCTTGCAACCAGACTGTTGATCTGTTAATTAACAATGATTTTTGATGATGAAGATAATAATTAATAATACTGTCTAAGCATCAATTTTTCCTTTTCAACAAGAGTTATTGAGTCAAGGACGCAAATGCAGTCTTGTGGCGTGAGCAAAAAATTCGTATTAAGTTTATTATTTCTATTTTTCGTATTCGTACTAGGTACTTATACTTATACTAAGAAGGAAAAATTGACTTATCTTAATCTTCTTTCTTAGCTAAGACAAGAAGACTCACTTGGCTATGACTTTGGAGCATTTTTTGGATCTTGCTGAACTGAAGGCAAATTATTTATTCATAAAGTGACTTTACTTTATCTTTTTCCATTGGAAACTACGATTTTTTAAAATTTCAAGTAGGCAGCTCTGGCCTAGTTTATTAGAGACTATTGACAATAATTGATGAATTGATGAAACCGAACTTACCCAAGATTAGGGACATCTGTCCACAGAGACAATAATAGACATAAAGAGGCTTTTCTCCCTGATACTCCTCTTTATCCTTTGTATCTGTGCACACCACACTTTTAGATACAACTTTGGGCATTGTGGTAAGTTAGATAATCTATCATAGGTAGATAAAAGGGCCTTTCAACAATCCATTTATTTGGCATCAAAACAAATCACGATCATCCACCATTCGTTTTGAAAGATCATTTGAAGTGGAGGTTATAAAGTGATAAAGTGTCAGGAATAGCCTCCCCTGGATAATTTTGTTTTGTAGCAGACTGCAAACGCAATAAACGTGACATAAAATGGTTTAAAAGAGAACGAATGTGGGTAAACGTCAGGCTTTCGATTACTGATGACTCATAAAATTACAGTTCAATCATATGTATATACTTTTTCAGATGCTCAAAGTATAATACATATTGTGTTTAATATCCCTTGGAAGTAACCAGGGACGCGATGGATGGCGAGGACACGACTCTGTCGTATTCCGAGCAAAGCCGGAAAAACCCGAAGGGTGACTGTCGAGTCTTGTGCTCGGTCAGCTGTGATATCCAGTGCCCCACCCACATCGACGTTTTAATTAAGTTCGCAAGTGCTACTTGAGAACACTTTGTATAGATTGGATGCCGCAATTTGGCACTTGTAATAAATGCCTCACCAAATGCAATAAATGCAGAGGTTATTTTCACAATGCGATTTACATCGAACCAAAGTTTACCGAACCATAAATGAAGCAAATCTACAAAACACCGAATTCGTGCTTCTTTCAAGATACGAAGGAAACAAACAACGATGATTGGACAAAATTTACACGTGATGTGCTGAATGGTCAACTATGGATTGCCAGATGAACTGTATTTATAACCAAACCATTTTAAATATAACTATTTTTAACATGGCACTCCTCTTGTTCGAATACACACAATTCCACTACTATCTTGATTAATATCGGATGTGTGTAAATCTTGCAGCTCGAAGCTGGAAGAAATAATAAATAATGTGAAATTGAATGTAAGCTTCAATTCAATATACAAAAACAGATAAATAGGACGTTTCGGATCTCCCCTATATCAACAAAACAGGATGAATGAAACACTACAGACGAATGAGATAATGTGGTAGTTACGTTGTTAATATGATACACAAAAGGACCTTTTATCTATCTATGATAGATCTTCTAACTTATTTGTTTATTCATCTTAACAACGCCACTACCACACTATCTCATTCTCCTGGCGTGTTTCGTTCATCCTGTTTTGTTTATAAAGGGGAAACCCGAAACGTCAATTGAATCTGTTTTCGTATATTAAATTGAGGCTTACATTCAATTTCACATTGTTATTTATTAAATTGCGGATGGAAAATTTAAAATGGAACTTACCAAAGAGCAGTCGCTTTTCAACAGCGTTCATGTGGAAATGACATACCGCTCGTATGATTTCTTTTCAAACGATACAGCAATGGGCATGATCTATATTCCCTTTCCATGTGCTCGAGGTCATTGGACACATTGCAGAATGTGCTCAAAATGACCCACAGTGTGAAAAGTGTTCACAGCTTTTTAAATATCTAACATCACGATTGGTCATTTTGTTAACCAGGAGTATGTTTACAACTTTCATATACAAAGCAGCGTGTTTACATTTGTTAAGAAATATCCAATTGTTGGACAGCAACAAACCATGTGATTGATGACTCGGTTGGACAAAAACATGAATATAGATCGCTCCCATTTTATCGGCCAAGCACTTCTTTTTCATTCCAGGGTGGTGCGGGGTGATGAGAAACATTGCATCTTCCTTTTTCCTATTGCTCACTATAAAAATTAGCTTTAAAAGGAGCTTTTATATAGCGCAATATCCACTAAACGTGCTCAACGCGTTTTAAAAGAGGTCCCCGGCCAACAGCAACATTTAACATGTAGTACGGGACATGACGCCTGTTAGGTGATATTATAATTTTTTTCGGACAAAGACAACGCTGTTAACGGCAAGTCACTCATTTTACACCTGAGTACGGTTAGAGAATGTGAGTAAAGAGCCTTCTCCAAGGACTCAACTATGCGCCGAGCGAGGCTCGAACCCAGGACCTTCCGATCCGAAAGCGAGTGTCTTACCACTCGACCACATAGCTGCACTTACTCATTGTGCGGTGCTACACTGAAGATCTTTTATTCAGAAACACCTTGGGAAAATGTCCCTAGATGATGAAAAAAGGGGGCACTTACTTACTTACTTATCCGAACCAGCGACCACCTGAGCTCTAGCCCTTCGGTCTTGTGCCATGACGTAGAAGTTAGATGTCTTTTGTAGTTGTTCCAGGTGACTATAAAGTGTGTTCCTGATTTGGAACTTACTTATCCGAACCAGCGACCACCTGAGCTCTAGCCCTTCGGTCTTGTGCCATGACGTAGAAGTTAGACGTCTTTTGTAGTTGTTCCAGGTGACTATAAAGTGTGTTCCTGATTTGGAACTTACTTACTTATCCGAACCAGCGACCACCTGAGCTCTAGCCCTTCGGTCTTGTGCCATGACGTAGAAGTTAGATGTCTTTTTTAGTTGTTCCAGGTGACTATAAAGTGTGTTCCTGATTTGGAACTTACTTACTTATCCGAACCAGCGACCACCCGAGCTCTAGCCCTTCGGTCTTGTGCCATGACGTAGAAGTTAGACGTCTTTTGTAGTTGTTCCAGGTGACTATAAAGTGTGTTCCTGATTTGGAACTTACTTATTATCCGAACCAGCGACCACCTGAGCTCTAGCCTTCGGTGTTGTGCCATGACGTAGAAGTTAGATGTCTTTTGTAGTTGTTCCAGGTGACTATAAAGTGTGTTCCTGATTTGGAACTTACTTACTTATCCGAACCAGCGACCACCCGAGCTCTAGCCCTTCGGTCTTGTGCCATGACGTAGAAGTTAGACGTCTTTTGTAGTTGTTCCAGGTGACTATACAGTGTGTTACTGATGCTTGGATTTGGTAGCAGGAATGTGCATCTCAGGTCTTCAAGAGGTTGACATTCAAGCAAGTGGTGTGTTACTGTTTCATTGGGGTGTTGACATATGGGGCAGGAAGGGGATGTGTCTTTTGTAATTTTGCTTAAATGGTTGTTGAGCGATATGTGTTGTGTTCAGGGGCAATCATTGATTATTCACCCATTAATTTATCTTTAATACAACAGCATCACATGTCGGTATCATAAAGAGTGGGGCTATGTGGTCTAGTGGTATAACACTCGCTTTCGGATCGGAAGGTTCTGGGTTCGAGCCTCGCGCTTGGCGCATAGTTGAGTCCTTGGAAAAAGGCTCTTTACTCACTTTCTCTCACCGTACTCAGGTGAAAAATGAGTACCTGGCTGATAACAGCGCTGTCTTTGTTTGAAAAATTGTAATATCGCCTAACAGGCGTTATGTTCCGTCCTACATGTTAAATGTTGCTGTTGACCAGGGACCCCTTGTAAAGCGCTTTGAGCACATTTAGTGGATATTGCGCTATATAAAGCTCAATTTTTTATTTTAAAAACAATAAAGATCTGGACAAGTATATTTAACGGTGCCAGACAAAGCAAGAAATTAAAATACAAGATTTCTTTTTTTTTAACACATCCGAAAAAATCACTCTACCTCGACTTGGGATCGAACCTCAGACCTTCTGATTACCGGCTAGACGTGTTACCACTACTATTGAACGAGGAGGGCTGATTTTTCGTTATGTTTTTTTTATTCTTGTATTTTTCTTTCTTGTTTACAATTGTCATATCTTTATCTAAACGTGTATCAGTATCCTTACATATGTGACCCATCGTCTGAAAACGGTATTATGTCGGAACGATGCTTAAAAGCCGAATTTAATGTTAAAAATGATCAAAAATATAAATTGTTGGCATCAGAACCCTTAAATATCGTTGCCATTCTCCTCCATAAATCATGTATTATAAACTCAACACAAGTCTGATATGTCTGGCTATAAATTCAATTTTCAACATCTTAACCAACCCGACTTAATACCGTTTTGAGGCGAAGGGTCACATATAATCGTCGTGCTGTTACGTGCCCGACAAATCGTTATGTGACAAAATAATGTTCAATGTGCATCTTGCATTTTATTGCTATTACACAATGTATTATTATTTGCAGGTCACATAACCCGATGGAAATAAGGGCTTATTTTCACAACGTTGTCACTTCCGACATTTGCGTTAATTTGAGAGTATTTCTATAACAACACTGATGAGATTAGCACAATTTGAGGATTTTAAAATATATTTATTTATTTATTTATTTATTTATTTATTTATTTATTTATTATTATTATTATTATTATTATTATTATTATTATTATTATTATTATTATTATTATTATTATTATTATTATTATTATTATTATTATTATATTATTTATTATTATTTATTATTATTATTATTATTATTATTATTATTATTGATTCCCCCCCCCCCCCCCCCCCTTTTTCATCTCACCCCTGAGGTGTATTGAAAGGGAGGTGAGTAGCTTGAGTGAGTAACTTAGTAAATATGGATACATTTGAAATCAGTCTTATTTTCAATGCATTAAAACGTATACTTATATGCAGGTCTGACACCCGAATACACTTATAGACTTAGTGTAACAATGTTCTAATGGACAATATGTTGCGTCATTTTTTGATATTTCCATTACAACAATGAGGCTATAAGGAAATGGGTTATCGGACCTGCAAATAAGTACATGTCGATGAAAAACAGTGTGATCCCTGTTGTATTAAATCGTGAAAGATGTCATATTATTATAAGATCCACGCATTTCTATTAATATTTATCATGTTTGTTCGACCAATGTAAACCGCTGAAGATTTTTCCATTTTTGGACAATAAAGATTTATTACGATTACAATTACTATTCTATATCAGCAAGATCAAGGAGACGAATACGCACTTTTTCATGTCTATATTTCAACAGACACAACGGGATTGGTTACAAGCAAAATATAATTGAACTTTTCAACAACAATAAAATTACCAATAGATCTAAGGTGATTGTGGTTGATATATGTGACAAAAATTACCCCCAATTTATTATAACAATCTTGTCTCACATCAGGATAAGTCTGTTCATGTTTTTGGTTGTTTTAAATATATTATTTGGTTCTCCGACAGAAAAGAACCGGTATACACAATGTCGGTCGATTTGGCCTCTTCCTTCCTTCAATAAAATAACTTTCGAATCAAAGATGTCGGAATTTCGGAAGGAGTAAAACTTGTTTTTATTTGTTGTTTTTGTTAGTTAATGTGATTCTGAATCTGGAAATAAACTTTTGTTATTAAATTGGTGAATCGTGCCGATAATTACGCATCTTTTTTGCACATAGCAGCAAAATGGCTTCTGAAAGTGGCACCTCCTACAACCAGGCAAGTTTCTTATTTGACTTTTTTGATTCACTTTTTCCCACCTTGCTCCCACACATTTCTATTCTATTCACCGAATTCTCTCAGAGATTGTTTTCGTTGAAATATATTATATTTTTGATGGGACACAATCTTTGTGTACCGTCACGAACGTATCTTTGTGTTTATGAAAAAAATAAATACGTGTGTTTATTTGTCTCAGTTTGTCGGCAGTCAACTCATCCTTTTGATCTTTACTTCCTGACTTTCTCACTTTCTTGACTTTTTACACTTACACACACCTCCTCTGGCTAGCGCTCATTTTCACACATACACATACGACTACTTCTGTAACAGATCAGTCTAAATTCTTATGATCTGATCTGACATTATTAAACAAAAGTCTCTTTGCGAATAATGAGAAGAGTAGGATCCGATAATTGATAAGAATAAGATTAACAACAGTAACGTAACAGTAACAGATCAAATTCCTCCACTCCTCTGTCTTGGCCTTGGTCAAGAGAAGCATCAGTCATCAGTCAGGAGAAGAAATCTGCAGAGGGAACTTGCCTTGTCTTGACCCTGGGTCTTTACATGCCTTGGCCTAGTCTTAGTCTTAGATGTAAAAAAATAATAATAGTGATAGTGATAGAAAAATTCCAAAAGAGGACAAGAGGTTTGAATTTTGATTTTGCTTTACCCTGTTTGAAATGTAGAAATCTTATTTAGATATAGATAGTAGTGGCTATAGACAACTACAAATTACAAATAGCCTACATTGATATCAATCATACCAAAAAGAAAGTTTGAATTCTGCTATTTAAACTGATACCAGAACCGTTCAGATACATGATACTGTGAAATATGTCTGAATAGTCTCCCATGGCGGTATAGTATAGCCATAGCTTTCGTTTGCTTTGTTTATTTTTAGCATTTATTATAATTATTGATAATTACGTAGAATTGATGCAAATAAAAATAACATTAATCAACAAAATAGTCTAAATCTAAACCTGCTTTATTTGAATAGAAAGACAAAATCATAAATCAATTGGAAGTCCAGATAGAAATTAAAAAGAAAAGACTTAAAACCCCTCAAAAGGAACAAAAGTCAAAGTCAACGTAACCATGGTCTATAGGCAAAGCTTTTCTAACAACATAACACTTAACACTAACACGATGTCCGATGTCTGAATAAAAATCTGGACGGAAAATATAAATTGTGATACCGTTAGACAGATAACAATCCTTCCAGAGTCCAAAGTAGGGATAGGGACATGAGCTGAGTCTATGTAGTATTATGGGGGGAGATACAGAATCTTCTATTTCTATATCAGTTCCACTGTCTCCACACACTGCCTATACACTGTCCGTTCTTCCCCCCCCCCCCTCCCCTTTGTCTTTCCTCATCATGCATATTGGTTTGAGTCCGAATGATAGCCATGGGAGGCAATTCAGACTCGGGTCTGAATTGCCACCTTGGAAAAATAATGCACCAGTGATTATGTGAGATTATGTTTTTAAAAATTTTAACCCAAACTAGCGCTTCACTTTTCCAATGGCTAATCAGCACCTTATAAGCCTGGGTTGATCACTGATATCCGACTACCTACTGCTACAAATGAAAAAACATGCCATTATATCGAGAGAGGGAGAGAGAGTTTGTTCCATTCATTGTTGAATCTGAAACATTTCAGATTGGTTAATGTTATATCAACGAAGTTTAGCTGGGGTTTTCATTAATCTGTCATCCATCCATGGTACCCTTTAGAATGAAACAGTAACAGTGTATTGGTCAATCAGTTAGCTTCTGGCTCTGATATGACCTTAATGTGTTGCAAGCGCCGTAAAACCCTTAAAAACAAACAAACAATCATTCAGCTTTACCTGATGGCTATCACAGACAGTTGTGTCAGTGTTTTGTCATGAAACAAGTTTTTTTTCGTTTTTTGAGCTTTTATATAGCGCAATATCCACCAAACATGCTCAAAGCGCTTTACAGGGGGTCCCATGACCGATAGCAACACGTAACATGTAGAACGAAACATGACGCCTGTTAGGCGATATTACAATTTTTTTCGGACAGAGACAAGGTTGTTAACGGCCGGGTGCTCATTTTACACCTGAGTACAGTGAGAGAGCCTTTTCCAAGGACTCAACTATGCACCGAGCGAGGTGTGCCAAGTAGTCCAACCCAGAGTGAGTAATGACTGTTAAACAGATCAACAAACAGTAGTTTTGCTTGCCTCCTAAATGTTGTCAGTATTATTTGGAGTTTGGAGCTCTTTGCAAGATAATCCAGTAACAGAAAAGTTTTAAGTAATGAGACAACCCCGTTGATTGCGTCGTCCTGTTGAAGATGCTGGCTGTATAGGAGAAGGAATGTGTTGTAAACTGATGAAATTTTTTAAATGAATTGAATTGTACTTCTTGTAACAGTGTTTGTTGATATTTAAATCATATGAATATTCCTTTAAATTTATCAAATGCATTTAAAAATTTTTTTTGACATTTCAAATAAATAACCGTTCTCTTTAATTATTCCAATCATTATTTTTTAAAGAATGATATTTTTATTTTGTCTAAAATCTCTCCGATACACCAATTTCCTGCATACACTCATGAGTATATATGTGTGATTAATAAAGTAATCATAGTGATTGGATCAGAACTGAGAATGTGGTAGAAACTTTCAAATTCAATTTATTTAAAAGTAAATGCTTTCAACCATATTATCACAATTTTGGAAACCATCGCTAAAAAAAGTAAAAGATTGAACCGGTTACTAGATTTAAAGATATAGATAGTATGCGCTTGGCTAAGAAGCTCACAACATTGCCATCTGGATGTATAACGGACCAACACACAAAACTATGTGTAACCTTGAACGTTTATCGTCTGGTTCATAGAGTTACTCATAAAAGTGGATGGCAAAAAACAATAACAAAGACCTGAGTGACGTCAACTTCACTCTACCTATACGAGAATTAGTTGCAAAAATCAGGCATCCTTTTCTGTCTGGTCCTGATTTTGGTGTCAGTTCGACTTGAATGTGGAGTGTGCTGAATTTTAATTAGAAGATTTCTTGATGAAGTTTTTTTGGTAAACCTGAAATATTTTTATATGAGTTGTGTATCTATCCCTTAAAATTTTAAAATTTTTTGATTGAGCGTTGATTTAGCGCACTATCCAATATCCACTAAATGTGCTCAAAGTTCTTTGTAAGAGGTCTCTAGCCAACAGCAACACTTAACATGGCACTTAACGAGGCATATGTGATGATACATACATATATGTAAAGGACGTCTACCAAGTGACTGACACTTTTTGATTTGTATAAATATATATTTTGTGTGTTGGTCCGTTATACTTCTGGATGTCATTGTTGTGAGTGTAGGTGAGATGTGCTGCTGCTTCGCCTCACTTTCAGGGTTTTTTTTTGTTAATTAAAAAAAAAAAATCATTTGGCATTCCAATATAATGTCCAGGAACAAAATAATGTCGACATTGGGGTTTGGGGTTTGAAACCGGTCATTCAAGTGGATGTGCAATGCTTGAATGCCAAACTCATACATAAGCAAAACTCTCTAAGATAATATCATCTCTTCTTTTTAAAAAGTATGTATTTTACCAAATGATAGTGTTTTAAATCACCCAACCCTAACACCAACTATATCCGTAGTTTACCGGTGGTTACGCTTACCCCATGCCTATTTATTACATTTTTATGAGACAAATTATAGGCTTAATATCAAAGGTAATTTTTTCAGCTTTTGCATGTTTATGATAGTTGAATATAACTATGAACATGCTCATTTTTAATACATTTTTTTTTTTCAAATATTGAAAAGTAGCAAAAACCTCTGGGATTGAGTGAGTTAATATAACCCAATTGTAATTGCTAGTTGATTGAATATTCCTCCCTTTCCCCCCCCCCCCCCGCCTCCTCCTCCTCCTCCTCCTCCTCCTCCTCCTCCTCCTCCTCTTCTTCCACCTCTTCCTCTCCCTTCCTCGCTATGGTTTGGCGACGGCACCCATACAACACCACTCATTCTTCTCTCATGTCTTTGTTTCCTCGCCTTGTGTTACAATTACAATTCAAGCAAACTCATCCCCCCCCCCCCCCCCTCTCTCTCAATTCCCCTCCTTTCCTCCTTGCCCCATTTAAATTTAAATGATAATTTAAATAACCCAGCACACACACACACACACACACACACACACACACACACACATACACACACAAACCCCCCCCCAAAAAACAACAAAAAAACACCCCAAAACACAAAACAAAACAAAAGATAAAAAACAAAAAAAAACAAAACAAAAAACAATAGAATGGAAACAGCGACGCCAAGAATGAAAAGAGGGGTAGGGGTGGGGAGGGGGAGGGGGGGGGGTGTAGGAGGACTGGATCCATATCCTAATGGTTGACGACATGTTTTTCCATCACGGGATTCCCTTCTTGGGAGACAACAGCAACCCGTTGAGGGCGGTGTCTGCCCGTCTGTCTGTCTGTCTGTCTGCCTGCCTGTACACAGGGCTGTTCGGCTTTGACAATGAATAGAGATGATGCGCTGCCAAGGAGCATAGACGGGGAAATGATTGAGAGGTGTTGTATGATTACGAGGCAGTGCCAATGAACACACACATGCACACACAGAGGGGTGGGGGGGGGGGGTAAAGATGGGATTTGAACTTACAACACCCTAGCCGCGATAGCCACATCCAATCACACATTACGAGGCAGTGCCAATGAACACACACACACACACACACACACACACACACACACAATGAGAGAGAGAGAGAGAGAGAGAGAGAGAGAGAGAGAGAGAGAGAGAGAGAGAGAGAGAGAGAGAGAGAAAGAGATGGGATTTGAACATGCAACACCCTAGCCGCGATAGCCCCTTTCAATCACACATCTCGTCACGGGTCAGGTTTGTGTTTGATGATCGTGTTATCCCGTATATTAAATTCGATAATATATTATTATATCCTCATTGTTCTATTCGGTAAGCAGTCAGTCTCTAAACGGGTCATTCACTTTCGGTCGGAGTCATAAAAAAAAAGTTCATTCATAGTTTTAGGAACGAAACTGCCGTGTTCTTACAAAACACATGTTTAAAGACATTGGTCGGAAAACGTTTAACTTTTAAGTGTAATGGATAAACAGGCACATTCTTTACATAATATTGTTCGACAATATGAACTCTATTACAGATTGCCAAGTTGTTAAGGCTATAGGGAATGAGATTAGCGGAAGAGTAGCGTCCCTTGATTGGACGTCACCGGGGGAGAAGTTATTTGTAAACAAACAACTACAAGCCATCGCTCCAAATACAAAATTTATTATTCATATTTCTGTACAAAAATGCATGTCATAATCAACGTTATGCATTTTTGTACAGAACTATGAATAATACATTTTGTATTTGGAGCGCTTGGCTTGTAGTTGGTTTGTTTACAAATAATTTCTCCGCCGGTGACGTCCAATCAAGGGACGCTACTCTCCCGCTAATCTCATTCCCTATAGCAAAAAGAAATGAAATCTGGATGAGAAAAGTGACGGCTGCATCGTAACAAATGTGACCATTTTCCAATAGGTGGTAAGGAGACGGTTAATTAATTCATCGAAATTTGATTTTAAAAAAAAAAAAGTATTTCGTCATTGTAGGGCGGACAGTTGCCCGTTGTTTTAGTAGTATGGTGACCTTGGCCTTGCCTGCTTCTTACGCGTTCATTCGGCGTTTGGAAAAGAAAATGAATCGCTTCAACCATGTAATTTATTTGACTATTCATAAAGGATGTCATTTGCATACGTCATCAAATCAGCATAGAGGCAAAAGTACGGCTATGTGGTCGTGTTGTGGTATGATACTCGCTTTCGGATCGGAAGGTCCTGGGTTCGAGCCTCGCTCGGCTCATAGTTGAGTGAGTCATCGGAAAAGGCTCTTTTCTCACATTCTCTCATCGTACTCATGTGTAAAATGACTACCTGGCCGTTAACAGCGTTGTCTCTGTCCGAAAAAAAATTATAATATCGCCGTACAGGCGTCATGTCATGTCCTAAATGTTAAATGTTGCTGTTGGACAGGGACCCTTGTAAAGGGCTTTGAGCACGTTTAGTGGATATTGCGCTATATAAAAGCTCAATTTTATTATTGTTTTTAAAATTTAAAAGTAGTGAATCCCCTCTCCCCACTCCAAATAAAAACAATGAAGTATTTTTATAGTTAACCCTCTCCTCACCAACCATAGGAAAATCGTTACGTTCGTTACGTTGCAACCGACAATTTTCTCATTCTTATTTCTCTTGTACGTCACTAAATGTAAAGAAATGATTTGATTACAGCTATAAATACTAAACACTGTGTTGTAGACATCATTATTTTGCTGAATAAACATTCTGTATAGAATGCACTTGTTACTTTTTTGTTTGATTCGGAAAAGTCTATTTTTGTGTTGAGCGGATGTGAATTTTCCGAGGGAAACTCTAAAAATAGCTGGTAAGGAGAGAGTTAAATATTCTGATCCTTCATCGTTGATGTTCTATGACTTGGTTGTTTTCAATTCAAATCATTACGGTAACGGCAACGCTTTTTATTTCCTTCTTTCATTCTCTTGGTCTCCTCATTCATTCAACTTCTCATTCTCTATACGATTATATCACTCAACCCCCCCCCCCCCCCCCCCCCCAACCCACAACCAGCACACAATAACCTCTTCCTCTGTGTCTATCCTTTATTATTATTATTTTTTTTTTTTCATCGCGGACCAAATTTCATACCAGTTCAGTGAAATCTAACGAAATATTTTAGTGTCAGTGATGACATAATCACTCAGAAGGTGAAAATTTTGGACTTGCATTTTTTTTCTTCATTTTCTGAAAGAATATGCTCACCAGATCATTTTAATCTTTATTTGAAGTAAATCGGATGATTTTTCATGAAGTTATGGTCAGATGTATGGGAAAGGTATCCAGCAACTTTTATCAAATTTCATACTTTTTTCAACTTGACTAGCTGTAAAAAAATATTAAGAAATGAAATTAAGTTTTGATATTTCCCGAAGATGTTACAAAAAGGGTTGATTTAATCATTTATGACAAGAACTCATTTTGGATAAAAATTGACCTTCTAACTAAACTTGGCAATATCTCAGTTCAAACCTTTTCACCATCCGACTGATTATGTCATTCACTGTAACTAATCTAGTTGAACACTTATTGCGCAAATGTGACCCCTCGTCTCAAAACGGTATTATGTCGGGATGGACCAGATGCTAAAAAGTCAAATTCTATTTAAACTGGTCAAAAATTTAAAACGTTGGTGCAGCACAGTAAAATATGTTATTCCTTCTCCTCTATAAAGCAAAATAAACTCAACTTATCTGCAAGCGATTTCTGGCTACAAATACCATTTTCTGCAATCTTAATCATCCCGCCTTAATACCGTCTTGAGACGAGGGGTCACAAATAAGTCTCGTTCTTGGACGACAAAGGTCATGACAACGATTTGAGTGTCATGGACCACTGGATGGGGTTCCCGACCTCCCATAGATGACAGGGAGGTACTTGCTTTGTCTTCTATACCCCTATACCATTTTTCCAATTGCTTTCTGTCATTGTCTTGGATCGAGATTACATAGTTTTGTC
>NC_088368.1:45580256-45595256 GCF_034508935.2 Berghia stephanieae | reverse complement strand
CGATTTACCGTTCTTCTTGTACAGAATGAATGTACGTCACGGCCCATTGGCGGCTACAGCAATACGTACGATAATAAATGGGGCATACACTTCTAACAAAAAAAAAAAAAAATAATAATAATAATAAAATAAATAAATAAAATCCACGTATTTAAAAACTGAACTATTTGGGCCATACGACTCGCCACGAATCATTAGAAAAGCACATTCTGCAGACAAGGGTAGACGGCAAGAGAGGAAGAGATAGACCAACAAGAAGCTGGGAATAACAAGATATATGTGAATGGCTGGGAATGACAACAACTCAAGCAAGTAGACTGGCGGAAAACCGTAATCTGTTTCGCAAGAAAGTTCGGGAAGCAACGTCCTACGCAGGATCAGCTGACTAGATGATGATTTGAAATTGTGGCCAGAAAACTCGTCCTACAAATAATCAATCGATTAAAATGACTCGCATCTTGTCAAAGACACAAACAAAAAAAACAAAAAAAAAAAAAAAAAACAACTCTCAAACTTCGGAGTCTTATTAGAAAGACTTCCATTTAAAGTCCCAGGTTTGAAAGTGTTTTCTCCAGAGGGGCGTCATTTTAAACAATCGATCGATATTTGAAGGACGGGCGGGTTTTCTGACCAAAATTTTAAAATCTTGTTTTTTTTATGTGTTTTTTGTTTTGTTTGTTTCTTTGGGGTTTTTTGTTTTTTGTTTTTCGTTCTTTTGTTTTTGTTTTTTCCAAAGTATGGCAAGGCTAATAAATAAAGCACGTGCATGCTATGTATACACCGTAACTGCTCAACTACTCACCATCCACCTGCACTCCTCACCCCCCCCCCCCCACACGCACCCCCCTTGGTTTGAAGACATTATTATAACATGCACAACATCTTGATCCTATTATTATCATTCTTTTATTTACTTTGCCGTACTCTGGAAAATCGTATCGTTATCGTATCGTATCGTTATCGTATCGTATCGTATCGTATCGTTATCGTATCGTATCGTTATCGTATCGTATCGTTATCGTATCGTATCGTATCGTATCGTATCAGAAAAGTGAGTGGAGCAGGCACTTATGTTGGTAACAACAAGATATGAAGTGAGTAGAAAAGTGCCAGAAGACAGAATAAAAAAATTTTTTTCGCGGCGGTGGTGGGGTTTGAACCTGCGACCTTATTGGTACGACAACTCCGCCTGGCAGGTGAGAGCGTGGCTCTACCGTGTGAGCTATCCACGAACACAAAAATATTCGTTTCAAACCCAAAGTCATTTCTAGATCCCTCTCTCACCCACTTCTTGAGATCGCCGATTCGTTCGCCACCATCGCGAAGTAATTTTGACCAGCAGTTAAGCTTAATAGCCAATATTCTCATCACAAACATATAACATAGAAACGATTGAGACATTGAGTATGCTCCGGTGTATGGGGTGAATTTTTAATTCAGAAAAGTGAGTGGAGCAGGCACTTATGTTGGTAACAACAAGATATGAAGTGAGTAGAAAAGTGCCAGAAGACAATAGAGAATAAAAATTTTTTTTTTCGCGGCGGTGGTGGGGTTTGAACCTGCGACCTTATTGGTACGACAACTCCGTATCAAGAGCTAATTGGTTCTAAAAACCTTTAACTCACTCAATACTAGAGATTTTTGTACTTTTCAAGATTTAAAAAAAAATGTATTAAAATTGAGCATGTAGGTAGATAGTTTTATCCCACTATCTACCATTAACATATGAAAAACTAAAAACATTAGCTTTGATACTACGCCTATAATGTGCCTTAGAAAAATGCAATTGTTATATTAGCATGGGGTAAAAGTAACCCCGATTAAACTTACGGAAATAGTCGATGTTAGGGTTTAGTGAGTTAAA
Source organism: Berghia stephanieae (assembly GCF_034508935.2). NCBI lineage: Eukaryota > Metazoa > Mollusca > Gastropoda > Nudibranchia > Aeolidiidae > Berghia > Berghia stephanieae. Next base: position 45,593,392 of record NC_088368.1, on the reverse strand, counting down.
TGCTCCGTGTAAGTTTTATGCATAGATACAATTTATCAATTTACATAATTTGTATACAATGTCAATTAATTGATAATATAGAGAATTAAATTTCCAATACATAAATAAGTGTCATATTCAATATTCGTATAATTAACTCTATTTCCATTCATTTGGCATGTCCGACTTTGTACATTCGAGAGTTTCAAATAATTGTGATACAAAATACAATAATATCCAATGTCATGTTACATTATTCGTCAAAATCAAATATTATGTTGGTGAGATTTTTATCAATGGCATTCTTAAAACTATAATTTGAATTGGAAAATAATATACGTATTATAACAATTTGGCCAGTTCTCACTCGACCTTAACACCGACTATATCCGTAGTTTACCTGGGGTTACTTTTACCCCATGCCTATAATTTATTACATTTTTTTCTGAGACAAATTATAGGTGTAGCATCAAAACTAATGCTTTTAGTTTTTACATGTTAATGGTAGTTCAACTAAGTTGAATAAAACTATCCATGCACATGCTCATTTTTAGTACATTTTTTCCATTTTTGAAAAGTAGCGAAAATCTCTAAAGATTGAGTGAGTTAAATTGGAAAGAGGGGCGGGGGGGGGGGGGGGGGGGGGGTATATTTATTTGCAATGTGGGAAAACGCCTTTAGTGCAGTCACTTCGGAGTGCTTTCCCCTTTGTTGTAATATTATGCTTAGTCGTCTATATGAATACGACTGGGTTGTGTGTATGATGATTCTTTGACATTTAACTACTAATGCCCCCCCCCCCCCCCCCCCCAAACACTATACTATAGCCACCACATCTTATAGTCGGCTTTGCCCTTCTACCATTCACTCCCCAATACCTTTCCTTTTTTTTTTCTTCTTCTTTTCTTTTTGTCTGTTGTTTGTTTTTGTTTTTGGGTGTGTGTGTATATATTGGGGGGGGGGGGGGGGGGGGAGGGGTGGTCTTCTCTCCTTTTTCTTGCTCTTCTTCTAGTACTTTCTTTTCTCACCGTACGGCCTTTCAGACTTTGGTTTGTGACGTGATGATGATAATATTAATATTAATAATAATATAGTGTCTGCCATTTTGGTCTTGGTGTTCATCGTGGTGTTTTCGTGTGTGCAGCAGCCAGTTTATGTTCTTTTTATCGGGTGTTAATGCTTTAATACAGTGTGTTAGGCTCATCATATTTTGTTAACATTTTATATAATATGATTTATGTAGAAAATCCTATGTGTAACAGGGACCATTTCTCTTAGCTGTGTTCAACATGTCGTGCTTGTTTCATTTGAATTAGCCATCTTGGTTGAGGCAGGGAGGTACATTCTGTGTCTTCTATCCCCCCTTACCCGTTTTCCAATTGTTTCCAATTTTTTCATTGTCTTGGAATGAGATTGCTTAGTTTTGTCCTGATCCTTGCCGGAGTTCCTAGGCTGGGAGGGAAACAGTCGAATGTATAGTTATAGTTTTGCGAGATGATATTTTTTTCATTGTAAATCATCTCTCTGTTATGCATTGTATTATTTTTAGTTTACATATTATATTATATGATTGATAAACATTTGAGTGTATTCCTCTTGGGACCTGTGCTTGTGTCTGGATGAGACTTTTAGGTGATCTCAAACTAAGTACTTTGACGGTGTGCTCTTGGAATCTACATCTGCTGTTTCCTATTTGAACCAATTCCCCTTTGTCTTACCTTTTCTTGTGTGCTTTAATTGTAATTCTAGAACTTTTTACTATCCCATTTTCTTCCTTTTTACTGGCGCTGCTATAACCTAAATGTGTTGCAAGAGCCGTAAAACCCTTAAAAAAAACCCCAAACATCTTGGTTGACGAGCTGCTGGGTTTCATCGTGGTGTTTTCGTGTAGCAGTATGTGTTCTTGTTATCCAGTGTATAAATAATACTGAGCGTTAGGTTCATATCTTTTGTTGACATTTCATATATGATGATGTGATTTTTGTAGAAAATCGTATTTGTATTCGGGGCCACTTCTATTAACTGTGTTCAACACGTCTTGTTTCATTTGAATTCGCCATCTTGGGTGACGAGCTGCTGGGTTTCATAGTGGTGTCTTCGTGTAGCAATTGGATTCAGTAGTCTGATGTCACGCCGCCCGGCAACGGCGGCCATCTTGGTTCTAAACAAAGAAAATCATTACTTTTTATTCTTCATGCTGGCTAGAACTTTTCATTCCCTTTTCATATGCCTTGTGATCAGAATGTGTAAAAGTCAAAACATGATCAAATTTATGTGTTTATAATTTTTACCTCTGGATACGCTTTTATGCTCGCCGGGGAAATATTTCATACGGGCGTCCGCCATTGTTCCGATCGTTTAGAGCCAGTTACTAAGTTACCATGCGTCATTATGAGGGAAGTGACGTCACGACTGTTGAAGCGTATTGGTATACTAGAGCTTTTATATAGCGCAATATCCACTAAATGTGCTCAAAGCGCTTTACAAAGGGTCCCTGACCAACAGCAACATGTAACAAGTAGAACGAGACATAACGCCTGTTAGGCGATATTACACTTTTTATTCGGACAGAGACAACGCTGTTAACGGCCAGGTACTCATTTTACACCTGAGTACGGTGAGAGAATGTGAGTAAAGAGTCTTTTCCAAGGACTCAACTATGCGCCGAGCGAGGCTCGAACCCAGGACCTTCCGATCCGAAAGCGAGTGTCATACCACTAGACCATATAGCCGTACATACCTCCTTGTGGAGATAATTGATCGTCTCTGTCTTCTTGATTCCCCCCTTTTTTTTTTTTTGTTTACCAAATCAAATCTAATTCCGTTAAGGAAACGACTTAAAGCCTTGAGCTGTTATATAGCGCATTTTTGTTCTGACAGAGACGAACCCAGGACTTTCCGATCCGAAAACGAGTGTCATACCACTAGACCACGTAGCCCTATGGGATGAATAAAGGGAAGTTTTATTTATTTATTTATGTAATTATTATTTATTTATTTGTAATCGATCGTTATTTGAAATGAAGGGAGAAACCCTCATCGTATACATCATCATCGTCGTCATCATCATCATCATCATCACCATCATCGTCGTCGTCATCATCATCAGCATCGTCGTCATCATCATCATCATCATCACCATCATCATCGTCATCACCATCATCATCATCATCACCATCATCATCACCAACCCCATCGTCATCATCGTCATCACATCATCATCATCACCATCATCATCGTCATCACATCATCATCATCACCATCATCGTCATCATCACCACCATCATCATCACCGTCATCATCGTCATCACATCATCATCATCATCATCACCAACACCACCAAAACACTTTTTTTTTTTTCAGAAACGATAAAAATCTATAACTAAACAAAACAAAAAAAAAAATTAAAAAAAAAAATCTCGAAACCTATTCACACAGTTTAGCCAATATTTCATGTTGTATTTGAAACTGTCAATTAATTGTTTGCCCGTACGTACACCGTGATTACACATGGCGGTAATTGATGAAACAAGGTGTTGGGAAGGTAATGACTGAAGCCTATGGTTTTAACGCTGTCGTAAAAATTAAATGGGAAGGGGGGGGGGGGGGGGGGGTCGAGTTTTTTTTTTTTTTTAATTGAAGGAGGAAGCCGTTTATTATTATTATTATTATTATTATTATTATTATTATTATTATCATCATCATCATCATCATCATCATCATCATCATCATCATCATCATCAACATCATCATCAAAATCATTTATTATTTTTTATTATTATTATTATTATTATTATTATTATTATTATTATTATTATTATTATTATTATTATTATTATTATTATTATTATTATTATTATTATTATTATTATATTATTATTATTATTATTATTATTATTATTATTATTATTATTATTATTATTATTATTATTATTATTATTATTATTATTATTATCGACGACTAAGCTGGCATCAACTAACCAGGAATCTACGAGCCCTTCCTTTCCCAGCCGACATGACTGACATGGTTGTTACTGTTGTTACCGTTCCACGATCTCTGACTGACTTGACTACTACTATGATTACTATCATTACGTTACCATGTGTGTGTGTGTGTGTGTGTGTGTGTGTGTGTGTGTTTGTTGTTTTTTGTTTTGTTTTTTAATTGATTGTGGGAGTGGCGAGGTTTATATCTGTATTTATTGTTGGACTATACACACCTGCCAACTACTACGAAAAAATCGTAAAAATACGAATTTTTGGCTTCAATAATAATAATAATAATAATAATAATAATAATAATAATAATAATAATAATAATAATAATAATAATAATAATAATAATAATAATAATGGTATAGATTTATAGTGCGCCAAACATCCCTTCATCAGTAGGGCTCTGGGTACATAACATAGATTAACTTAATCATTAAGCCCTAACACAGTACACAAACAACGCTAATTATACACATAATCAAAAGAAAGCCTGTCGGAATAAGAAATAGAAATAAATAGACATTTTTGATTCATTACAATGTGATAAAAAGAAAACTTTGATGCCACAAAGCATCTATTCAGGGTTTTGAAGACATATTTAATACGGATAAATGTAAAATATTAATTTGTAAAGTTAATTATAGTGACTTCTATTTCTTCTCTCTGAAAACTACGATTTTTTTACATTTCAAGTTGGCAGGTCTGCTATATAATATAATATGGATGAAACTGTCGGGTGACAAGTCAAGTCAAATTACAGCGTGGGAATCACACATCTATCTACTACGGGCATGCTATCAACTTGCAGTAGGATTCAATAGTCATGACGTCACTTCCCTCGTAATGACGCATGGTAACTTAGCAACTGGCTCTAAACTATCGGAACAATGGCGGACGTCCTTATGAAATATTTCTTCGACGAGCATACAAGTATATCCAGAGGAGAAAATAAAAAATGTTATAAATCTGATCATGCTTTGACTTTTATACATTCCGATCACATGACATATGTTAAGTTCTAGCCAACATGAAAAATAAAAAAAAATGTACCAATTTTCTTTGTTTAGAACCAAGTTGCTGGTTGCTGGTGGCTGGTGGGCGGAAGTGACATCAGACTATTGAACCCCATTGCCGTATTTATTGGACTATAGAATATAACATGGATGAAACTGTCGGGTGACAACTCAAGTCAAATTACAGCGTGGGAATCACCACACATCTATCTACTACGATACTTCTTCTTCTTCTTCGTTCCTCTGATGGACATCTATGGCTGCAGTCCGATATCTGCTATGAAGTCTGTGGTCCGCTTTAGGTCCTCAGCCTCACCATAGAGCTTTGTGTTGAGTGTTGTAGGGGTGACCCAGTGGTTCGAACGTTGCACGTTGTATAATGGGCAATCCATAAGCACATGTAAAGTGGTTTCATGGTCGGTTCCACATGGGCAATAAGGGGTTGTTCCAATACCTAGCTTTGTAAACATATGTCCTCTTAGTCTATTGTGTCCTGTTCGGAGGCGGAATAGAGTGACTTGGCTACTTCGCTGAATGGCATGGATTGGATCCTGCTTGTTGTGTTCTAGGTGTGTGTCATTCCTTTCTTTGTCTATTTTTAGCTTTATTATTTTCTTTTGCTGATGGTAAGTGATTGACGACTTCGGTTGTTCCTTCTGGGCTCCTTCTTTGGCCAGTTGATCGGCAATTTCATTTCCATATATACCTACATGACTTGGAATCCACTGCAGCACAATTTTTCCTGTTTTATCAGATAAGCCCTCAAGGGCCTCCACAGTGTGTGCGGCTTCAGAGTCCTGGTAATTTTCAATAGACCGGAGAGCATCATCAGAGTCTGTCAAGTAAACCACATTTTTCCCGTATATTCTGTGATCTCTGGATAGTTCTTTTGTTGCATTGAGGATGGCTTTTTCTTCAGAGTTTATACAGATGGCTCAGTTTCCGGCCCCCTCATGAATGGAGGTGCTGGTGCACTCATACACTGGACAGATAAAACAGAAACAAAAATATCTGTATCAGTGGGTTCAATGTGCACAAGTACTAAAACTGAAGAAAAAGCCATCCTCAATGCAACAAAAGAACTACTACGATACGATACGAGCCTCCTGTCAACTAGCAATTGCCTTATGTAGAAAACGACTAGGCATACCTGCCAACCCTTCCGCTTTTGGCGTAATCATGCCTTCCTATTTTCACTCTTCATTTCATTCCGCTTTTCCTATTCCGCCATTTGTCTCTAAAATTCAGATTTTCAAAAACTGGGTTCGAGCCTTGCTCGCTCGGCGCATAGTTGAGTCCTTGAGAAAGGCTCTTAAATCACATTCTCTCACTATACTCCGGTTTAAAATGAGTACCTGGCCGTTAAAATTGTAATATCGCCTAACAGGCGTCATGTCTCGTTCTGCGTGTTAAGTGTTGCTGTTGGTCTCAAATTCCTATTTTCTGACTTTCTGATTCCACTTTTGGAATATGAAAGGTTGGCATGTCTGGACTAGGTAGATCAACGGGGGAAGAGCGGGGGGGGGGGGGGGGGGCGTGTTGGATTGGTATAGATAGTTCGAAGATGACGTCACACAGGTCTTTGTTATTGTTTGTTTTTTTTTGCCATCCGCGTTTATGAGTAATGCTCACTGAACTGTATTAACCCGACTATAAACGTTCATGGTTACACACAGTTTTGTGTGTTGGTCCGTTATACTTCCGGATGGCAATGTTATGAGCTTCGTAGCCAAGCGCATACTATCTATAGGAATAGACGATACCCGATACCCTAACTGTTCGTACGCTGGCAAATTGCCTTTTTGACAGGTTGGTCAGAAAACTCTAATAATATTCCCGACTCAATCCGGGGACGTTGAGTCCTTAGAAAAGGCTCTTTACTCACATTCTCTCACTGTACTCAGGTGTAAAATGAAATGAGCACCTGGCCGTTAACAGCGTTTTCTCTGTCGGAGAAAATTTTTTTGGAATATTGCCTAACAGGCGTCATGTCCCGTCCTACATGTAAAATGATGCTGTTGCCCAGGGAACCCTTGTAAAGCGCTTTGAGCACGTTTAATAAATAAATAAAAATAAAAAAATAAAAAATTCCCTTTATTCATCCCATAGGGGAAAGTTGTCTCTCGGGTCTATTCCAAGGGAAGACTGGAATTACTCAGGCGTTAGCGGCAGTGCAGCACCGCAAATCGAACCAGGGCGTGGTGACTTGCTCAAGGCCACACAGCGCAGCGGCGGGTGATCGAACTCGGTACCTTTCGGGTACGAAGCAAAGACCGTACCGCTGAGCCACGCTGCCCCTGAATATTGCGCTATATAAAAGCTCATAAAAAAATTTAATCGTTATACTATTGTGGAAATTGTCATGGATCGAGACGAATCTTTTAAAGCCAAAAACGATCAAATTGATAATACATCTTCAGGTGCGCGCAAATGCATCTGGCAATACATCCGATAAATGATTGATCATTATTGCCCTAGCAGATTTTATAAATTATAAATTATAATAATAATTTGAGTGTACAGTTGACATAGCTGCCAACCAGTACGATAAAATCGTACTTTGTACGATTTGGCCAATCCAGAAAAAGAAAAAAATCCAGAAAAAAAAAAAAAAGAAAATCTGATAAAAATTATCTTGGGAGAAAAGTTTCATTGCAGCCATTGACTCACTGGAGTCTGAATTCAATGCTTATGCTGTAGAGGACTTTCCTTCAGACTTCCTGGTGCAGTCCTCAGATGAGCAGTGGTTTACAATGGCAAAGATTGTAGACTCTTTTGGGAAAAAGAAGTTTAAAAATCTGTCATATTTCATCCTTGGCCTTCTCACAATCCCACACAGCAATTGTGAGTGTGAGAGAATTTTCAGTCAAGTTAGGAAAAATAAGACTGACTTCAGGGGCAGCCTGAGCACAGACATGCTTTCAGGACTTCTCATTGTCAAGTCTAATAGCACTCCATACTTTGACAGTGAGTTCAGCTCAGAGTTCCTGAAGAGGGCCAAGACAGCCACAAAGGAGGCTGTTAAGCCCAAGCCTCAGTAATCTGCTTCTATCACCACCTCCCCATCACTTATGCCTACCCAGTAGGATGATAAAGATAAGCTTCTCTTAGTATTACAGTTCTGACCATTCTAGTACTTAAGTACATTAATAAATATGCCATTTTAAGAAGACATGAATTGGGTGTCCGCGCCGCACCGCGTATAATAATACGTTTTTGCATTTTGAAAAGTTGGCAGCTATGAGTTGATAAAACTGCCTGTAATTTATAAAATAGGTTTTGCGGGTAACCCGTTATTTCTCGATCTGTTTTATGAGATAGTTTGGTAATTTTTAGATTTGCCAGAAATTCTGTGTTTGTTGGCGAAAGTTTAACATCTGTTGTACGGAACACGTTTGGCTCCCAGCCCTGTTTTTTTAATTTTTTTTTTTTTTAATTTTTTTTTAAAGACTAATGAAAATAAAAATAATAAAATAAAATATGTAAATTTTCGCCTATATTATTATGACAATCTAATATAAATATATATGTATTCTGTGTTTACTTGATAAAGGCCAAGGGCCGAAACGTCGTTTGTTTTGTGTGGTTCGTTCACGAGTCAGATTTACTCCCTTCATCTTTATCTCCATGTAATATTTTGACTTGTATGCCATGCCGTGTCACGGTGATCCTTTGACAGCGCGCCAAGAGTTGTTGAAATCCTCCCGTCATCACCCCTGTGTATAGGCAGGTCTTGGCGCGACCCCAATGTGTATTAATATATCAATCGTTCTTTTTTGCCTTCTACATCTACAGCGTTACCGCTAATTTTTGTCTATAGGGAATGAGATTAGCGGAAGAGTAGCGTCCCTTGATTGGACGTCACCCATAGTCAGTGACGTCACCGGCGGAAAAAGTTATTAGAGAGAGAGAACGTCATGTTGGTTGTGCGCATGCGTCTCTCATCCTCGCTTCCGGTGAAAGCGGCTTGAGACACTTCAAAACTAAATTGACGTTCTCTCTGTAAGGTGGCGTCCAATCAAGGGACGCTACTCTTCCGCTAATCTCATTCTCTATAGATAGCGTGCGCTTGGTTAAGACGCTCACAATATTGCCATCCGGAAGTATAACGGACCAACACACAAATTATCTATAATATGTAACTGTAACCTTAAAAGTTTATAGTCCGGTTAATAGATTGTATTCGCTTGGCTAAGAAGTTCATAACATTGCCATCCGGAAGTATAACGGACCAACACACAAAACTATGTATAATCATTAACTTTTATAGTCTGGAAAATACCGTTTGGTGAGTATTACTCATAAACGTGGATGGCAAAAAAAAAAGCTATAACAAAGACCCGAATGAGGTCAACTTCATTCTATCTATACAGTTTAGTGAGAATTACTCATAAACGTGGATGGTAAAAAACAATAACAAATACCCGAATGACGTCAACTTCATTCTATCTATACAGTTTAGTGAGAATTACTCATAAACGTGGATGGCAAAAAACAATAACAAATACCCGAATGACGTCAACTTCATTCTATCTATACAGTTTAGTGAGAATTACTCATAAACGTGGATGACAGAAAACAATAACAAAGACCTGAATGACGTCAACTTCATTCTATCTATAAAGGACGGTCTTGGCACAACCCCGATGTATATTAATATTATATCAATCATTCTTTTTGTCTTCTTCCACGTTACCGCTAATTTTATCTATCCTGACCTCCCATAGTGGGCAGGGAGGTACTTACTGTGTCTTCTATCCCCTTATATCTGTTTTCCAACGAGCTTTCTGTCTTTGTCTTGGAATGAGATTACTTGGTTTTGTCCTGGTCCTGGCCGGATACCCTGGCTGAGAAGGAAACAGTCAAATGTATAGTTAGTTTTGGGAGATGATATTTTTTTCCCCTTGTAAATCATCTCTCTGTTATGCACTGTATTATGTATATGATTTGTAAAACATTTGAGTGTATTTCTCTTAGTGGGGAGCTGTGCTTGTGTCTGAATGATACTTTTAGGTGACTCGAACTAAGTACTTTGATAGTGTGCTCTTGGAATCTATATCTGTTCTCTATTTGAACAAATTCCCCTTTGTCGCACCTTTTCTTGGGTGATCTAATAGGCTTCAACAGTCGTGACGTCACTTCCCTCCTATTGACGAATAGTAACTTAGTAACTGGTTCTAAACTATCGGAACAATGGCGGACGCCCTTATGAAATACTTATTGGACGAGCATAATAAAAGTGTATCCAGAGGAAAAAAAAAAACATTATAAATCTGATCATGTTTTGACTTTTATACATTCTGATCACGTGACATGTGAAAAAGTTCTAGCCAGCATGAAGAATAAAAAGTAACGATTTGTTTGTTTAGAACCAAGCTGCTCGTTGGTAGGCGGACGTGACATCAGACTATTGAATCCTATTGTAATTCTATAACTTTTGACGATTCCGTTTTCTTCCTTTGTACTTGCGCTGAAATGACTTTAATGTGTTGCAAGTGCCGTAAAACCCTTTAAGCGGGTGGTTGGATAGGAGCATCACCCTTGAATCGTATACCTATGATGTTCTCATGGGTGTACGATCCGATAGTGATGTCGTTTCTTCTTCTCTTTACTAGCCTATCCTGCTTCTTTGGTTTGTGACTGTATTTTTGACAGGGGATGTTTTTATTCCTGTAAATCTTCTGCCTGTTTGCTCTTGGTTATTTATAATTTAGCTTATGATATCTTTAGGTTATGCTTTTGATTTACATTTGTACTATTTTTGTTAGATTGCTTGTTTTTTTGTTTCAGCGGTCTCTCATATAACCTCAATTGTGTTGGAAGAGACCTAAAGCAACAAACAAACAGACAAAAAAACCCTTTAAAAAAAAAAAAAATAAATAAATAAAACACATCTATGAAAGCTTATTCTTCTATTCCTTCCTGTCTCGTTGACCACGCTGCTCAATCAATCTTGCTTGGCTTGACTTGGTTTCACAAGAAATAATAATATTGTACCGGTATCGGCCGTCGTTGGACTTGGTAGGTAGACTAATTGGATTGAGTAGTCTGATGTCACGCACCCCGGCAACGGCGGCCATCTTGATTCTAAACAAAGAAATTCATTACTTTTTATTCTTCAAGCTGGCTAGAACTTTTCATATGTCTTGTGACCTGATTGTGTAAAAGTCAAAACATGATCAAATTTATGTGTTTTTTTCCCTCTGGATACGCTTTTATGCCCGCCGGAGAAATATTTCATACGGGCGTCCGCCATTGTTCCGATAGTTTAGAGCCAGTGTTGCTAAGTTACCATGCGTCATTATGAAGGAAGTGACGGTACGACTATTGAATCCTATTATTGTGACCTGCCACTCCTATAGATTGTATTTTTACAGATTGTTCAGGGTCCAAGCTAGCCATCGTTAATTTATAGCCTGACACTGACCAAAAAAAAAAAGGACTTCAAAAGACAAGTCTTTGGCCACAAAAGAAAACAAATCTTGAGTTGTATTCAATAGTTCAACCAATGGAATAACTTGTTTCCTTGAGATCTACTAACAACTCACTAGACCTAAAAATGACGTAAAAATATCGGTCTTATTATTGGGTTTTAGTGTCAGGCTATAATAAATTGAGCTCTTATATAGCGCAATATCCACTAAATGTGCTCAAAACGCTTTACAAGGGGTCCCTGGTCAACAGCAACATTTAACATGTAGGACGAGACATGACGCCTGTTAGGCGATATTACAATTTTTTCGGACAGGTACTCATTTTACACCTGAGTGTGGTGAGAGAATGTGAGTAAAGAGCCTTTTCCAAGGACTCAACTATGCGCCGAGCGCGAGGCTCGAACCCAGGACCTTCCGATCCGAAAGCGAGTGTCATACCACTAGACCACATAGCCGCCCATATAAAAAGCTGAAGCTCATATAATATTTTGTCGTAAGTGGCATCAGCGGTGCCGACAGACAGCCAGCCCAATGTATCCCTCCGCCCTTCTTGATCGATAATCCATCGCATCCCGTCTGGTGTCGTTGATGAAGACACTGATTGATCGCTCCGCCCGTAAATTAACACGTGATAGACCGGGTGCTTAATTGGACAGTGGATTGATGGGCCGTTTATTGACCACTCTCGATCGGGGTGGACAGTCATTCATTCATTCATTGTGGTCTGGTCAGTCTTCTAGCCTGGACTGGTCAAGGCCATTTATTGGTAGTTAGATGTGTCACTCTATTGTATTGTATTTTTTGGGTGTTTGTTGCTGCCGAGCAAGTGGTGGTGGTGGTGGGGGGGGGGGGTTGAGGGGGATAAAGAAACATTGGTATAGATAGAATGATCTATAGATACATAGATAGGTCGATCGATAGACAGATAGACAAAAAGATGACAGACAGACATATGTACATGGATTCATAGATAGATAGATAGATAGATAGATAGAGAGAGAGAGAGAGAGAGAGAGAGAGAGAGAGAGAGAGAGAGAGAGAGAGACAGATACATGTATACATTGATAGATAGATAGATATTTAATCGAGTTATGATACAAATATGGATAACCAGATAGTTTGGGAGGCGGGGGGGGGGGAAGAGAGAGAGAGAGAGAGAGAGAGAGAGAGAGAGAGAGAGAGAGAGAGAGAGAGAGGGGAGAGAGAGAGAGAGAGAGAGAGTAGGACGGGAATGCCATGATCTATGGGATTCGACCTTGCTACCTGTCCATCGTGATGATGGGATATATGTCCATTGCATGCCACATCCAGACAGGAAAATAGCCACCAATCCAATATACACGATGAATTTCATTGTATGTTTTATAACTTTCCTTTTTCTGTATTCTTTTTTTTCTCCTTTTTTTTTTTTCTTTCAAACTCTTTTTAATTTACTTTGACTCCGTGGGTAGTTACAAAATTAGATTTTAAGCGTGATAAAAAGGCCCCCATCCAACACACGCACACACACACACACACACACACACACACACTGTGTTACAGTGTTCTATTTTATTATATTATCCCCCCCCCCTCCCAGCCCCTTTCTATATCCACCCTGTTCAAATATCGATGACATAGCTAATACCAAATTGAGCTTTTCTATAGCGCAATATCCGCTAAAAGTGCTCAAAGCACTTTACAAGGGGTCCCAAACCAACAGCAGCACGCGTAA
>NC_088368.1:45546805-45571805 GCF_034508935.2 Berghia stephanieae | reverse complement strand
CTGGAGGAAATTAAAGAGTACTTACGAAGGGAGATCCGAAAGGAGATGAAGATCAAGGTAGGCTATCAGGTTTATTCAAAGTATCATCATCATCATAAATCATGACTTGTGCTCTAGAGCGCGTTGTCGGTCAGCTGTCTCCACGAATCACGATCCTCTGCGGTGCCCATGAAATCTGTGATCCGAAAGGAGATGAAGATCAAGGTAGGCTACCAGGTTTATTCAAAGTATCATCATCATCATAAATCATGACTTGTGCTCTAGAGCGCGTTGTCGGTCAGCTGTCTCCACGAATCACGATCCTCTGCGGTGCCCATGAAATCTGTGTTGCTTTTTAAAATCACATTTGTACATTCTTAAGTTATTTAGATAAGTCATTCTTTGTCTTCCTCTAGCTCTCTTTCTTTGGTTCATCCCAGATGTTACCAACTTTTCTATTCCGTCTCTTCTCCACACATGTCCCAGGAACCGTAACTGCCTCTTTCTGATGGTATCGATCAACATTCTTCCCTTTTCTCACCTTCTCCAACAATTCCTCGTTCATATACTTATCTGAATTCAAAGTATAAGTAGTGAATAAAAAGAATAATACAGCTCCATAAAAGAACAAAATGCCAAACACAGAATGTTTCGGGCTCAAAAACCCTTTTACAGCACAAGAACAAAAACAGTTAAAAAATTTATTTCCTGTTTTTGTTTTTTCAGCTAAAGAAGTGTTTTGAGCTCGAAATATTTCTTTCTTTTTTTTTTTGGTTTTGTTTGTTTGTTTTTTGTTTTGTTTTTTGTTTCTTTTAAAGCTATCATATTAATTGTTATACATTACTCAGTGCATAGTTATTGTTTTGGGAGATGATATTTTTTTCCTTGTAAATCATCTCTCTGTTATGTATTATTGTATTTGTTATTTTGAATGTATAATGTAAGCATTTGAGTGTATTCCTCTTTGTTGGATTTTGTGCTTGTGTCCGGATGAGACTTATAGGTGATCTCAAACTAAGTACATTGATGGTATGCTCTTGGAATCTACATCTGATCCCTATTTGTTCCCAGTTCCCCTTTGTCTTACTTTTTCTTGAGTGCTTTAATTGTAATTCTAGAACTTTTTACTATCCCATTTTCTTCCTTTTTACAGGCGCTGATATAACCTAAATGTGTTGCAAGCGCCGTAAAACCCTTAAAAACAAACAAATCAGTGCTTGGTCAGGGACCCCTTGTAAAGCGCCTTGAGCACGTTTAGTGGATATTGCCCTCATATAAAAGCTCAACAATCTCAACTGTAAATTGCTATTACAATTTTTTTTTTGTTTCAAGAGAGGCAGCGATGTTTTAACACAGGTTCCCATTTTAAACCTGAGTGCAGTGAGAGAATTTGAGTAAAGAAAGAGCCTTTTCCGAGGACTCGAACTTTTCGCTGCCAAAAGAGCAGGACTCAATCTAGGGCAGGGACCTGCTAATTTGAAGGCGTCTTACCACAAGACTACAAACTTTACCGTAATCTGAAACCTTAGATTGATTAGGAGGTGCATAGGGCCTGACAAGACTTCAAAGCCACACAGGGAAAATATAACACATTTATTTCCCTTTGATATATTATATAACATTTATTTCCCTTTGATAAGACTTCAAAGCCACACAGAATATAATATATACTGTAACATTTATTTCCCTTTGATATAATATATAACATGTATTATTTCCCTTTGATATAATATATAACATGTATTATTTCCCTTTGATATAATATATAACATTTATTTCCCTTTGACAATACTCCTGACAAGACTACAAAGCCACACAGGGAAAATATAACACATTTATTTCCCTTTGATAATAATCCTGACAAGACTTCAAAACCACACAGGGAAAATATAAAACATTTATTTTCCTTTGATAATAATCCTGACAAGACTTCAAAGCCGCACAAGATATAATATAACACATTTATTTCCCTTTGATATAATATATAACATTTATTTCCCTTTGATAAGACTTCTGTCAAGACTTCAAAGCCACACAGAATATAATATATAACATTTATTTCTCTTTGATATAATATATAACATGTATTATTTCCCTTTGATATAATATATAACATGTATTATTTCCCTTTGATATAATATATAGCATTTATTTCCCTTTGACAATACTCCTGACAAGACTACAAAGCCACACAAATTATAACAGGTGACATCTATTTCCCTTTGAAAATACTACCGGCTTCTTTTCATCTCCTATTGTAGCACAGTGCGTGGTAATTAAATTACAAATTGATTCATGCTATTCCAATATGATAGAGTTTATGCTTAAATTATCAATTTATTGTTGTGTTTTATTTGCATTGTAAATCGCCTCTGAGCACATTGTGGATCTAGGCGCTATATAAATTCATTCATTCATTCATTCATTCATTCATTCATTCATTCATAAATTCATTCGTTCATTCATTCATTCATAAATTCATTCATTTATTCATAAATTCAGTCATTCATTCATTCATAAATTCATTCGTTCATTCATTCATAAATTCATTCGTTCATTCATTCATTCATTCATTCATAAATTCATTCATTTATTCATAAATTTAGTCATTCATTCATTCATAAATTCATTCGTTCATTCATTCATTCATTCATTCATTCATTCATTCATTCATTCATTCATTCATAAATTCATTCATTCATTCATCCTATAATATTCATTTTCCTATAGGAAGGAGCAGAGAAGTTGCGTGAGGCATCCACAGACAAGAAAGCCTTGTCCAATGTCAGCAGTATCGTGAAGAAGGCCAACACCAAACTCCAGGAGCTTCAACAAGAACTACAGGACTTGTCCACGTACTTACTAGTCACCAACGCCACTCGCCCCATGGACCATGTAGACAGTATAGGTACCAATTCGGAGATAAAGAAGATAAAGGGAGTAAATCGGACTCATGAATGAGGAAACATCACAAAACTATATATATATATATATATAATGCAAATTTTCACTCACATTTTTGTGGCCGAGACGACTCGTTTCTGTGTTTTTTACACTTCTTCAGTCGGCGTAATCCATTGTAATGTCCGTAGAAAAGTTCTTACTCCAAACTTTGGAGTAAGAACTTTTCTACGTGTAAAAAACACAGAAACGAGTCGTCTCGGCCACAAAAATGTGAGTGAAAATTTGCATTATATATATATATATATATATATATATATATATATATATATATTATATATATATATATATATATATATATATATATATATATATATATATATATATATATATATATATATATATTAGTTTTGTGTTGTTCATTCATGAGTCAGATTTACTCCCTTTATCTTTATCTCCATTTTATTGACTCATTTAGGCATCTCTAGTTATAGGTAGGAATTCCCTAACCGTTAATACTGATACTAGGCTGCTAGAAGCTGTGGATTGTAAAAAGTTATAAACAAAAATGTATATAATAGCTTCAAAAAAAGAGAACAAAATACTAAACACGGAACGTTTCGGGCTCAAAACCCTTCTTCAGCCAACAAAAAAAAAATAAAGACATAAATACATTACTAAAATTCCCGATAGACGACAGAGATAATTAGTTGGTCAAGACTTTCTAAGATTTTTCTACAAGGGAAGACCTGCAAATCATCTCTGTCGCCTATCTGGAATTTAGTAATGTTGGTTTTTTGTTTTGGGCTGAAGAAGGGTTTTGAACCCGAAACGTTATATGTTTTTTATATTTTGTTATTTTTAAAAACTGTTATATTCATAATTATTGTTTATTACTTTTAACCGTTATAGTAAAATGTTATTATACTAATACTATTGAAATGAATTTGACATTAAGACTTATATCAGAGGGAATTCACAATATGCACAAAGTCCATTATTGACATCAATTAACCTTCTTCTCCTTGCCATCCATAAGAAAATCATCATCTTATTCATTGTAATACAATGAACTTATTTTTTTGTTTACTCAGAGTTGATTTGTACATCACAATCTTTGAAGAAAAATCGTTGTCACAGCTATTAAGAACGTATTGCTCTTTTGTAAAGCTTGATGTATATATATATATATATATAGGGAATGAGATTAGCGGAAGAGTAGCGTCCCTTGATTGGACGTCACCTTACAGAGAGAACGTCAAAATGGTTTTGCTCATGCGTCTCTCTCATCCTGGCTTTCGGCGAAGTGTCTCATGCCGCACAACCAACATGACGTTTTCTCTCTAATAACTTTTCCGCTCGTGACTTCCAATCAAGGGACGGTAATCTTCCGCTAATCTCATTCCCTATAGATAAATCATATATATATATATGATTTTAATGATTAAAAATACTAGACCTTGGTGGCCTGCCCTAGCTCAATTTGCAGCTCTGCACTACTACTGATGCCTGGGTTATTCCAGTCTTCCCTTGGAATAGACCCTAGAGACAAATTTCCCCTATGGGATGAATAAAGGAAATTTTATTATTATTTATTATTTATTATTTATAATTAAATAAAAGCTTTTTAAAGTGTCATTCAAATCCGTGCTTCCTTGTGAGGCTATGTGGTCTAGTGGTATGACACGGTCTAGTGGTATGACACGGTCTAGTGGTATGACACGGTCTAGTGGTATGACACGGTCTAGTGGTATGACACGGTCTAGTGGTATGACACGGTCTAGTGGTATGACACGGTCTAGTCTAGTGGTATGACACTCGCTTTCCGATTGGAAGGTCTGGGGTTCCTGGCCTCACTTGACGCATGGTTGAGTCCTTGGAAAAGGCTCTTTACTCACATTCTCTCACCGAACTCGTGTGTAAAATGATTACCTGGGCCGTTAACAGCGTTGTCTCTGTCCGAAAAAATTGTAATATTCACTTTACAGGCGTCATGTCTCATTCTACGTGTTGCTGTAGGTCAGGGACCCTTTGTAAAGCGCTCTAGTGGATATTGCGCTATATAAAAGCCCAAAGCTCAAGTTATATATTACTTCAGATTAAATTAGAAATATGGCTTGATGAGTTTTATTATTATCATTATTATTATTATTATTATTATTATTATTATTATTATTATTATTATTATTATTATTATTATTATTATTGTCATTATTATTGTTATCATTATTATTATTGTACGTATTGGGGTTTTTACTATTGTTGTATTTTTTGTGTGGTTATTAATGCTATCAGAAAATTTTTTGGTTCCATTTACCATTTTTTTTCCATTTTCATGTGTGTTGTCATCAAATTGTTGATTTATTGGTGAAAGCCTAAGATTGAATAAACTTTCTAACTTTCTTTCTTTTTTAATGATTAAAAATATCTGATCTTAATTTGATATTTGATTTTTTTTTAAAAAAGCTTTTTTTAAAAAATAAGTGCCATTCAAGTTCGTACTTCCCTCATACTTTCCGTGGTTTTCAGACCATATCAAGTCTCCAGAGAAAGGAGACGCCGATGCCGATATCAGCCCAGAGAATCAACGACTACGGAGTTTGAAAAAACAAATGGATATTGAGATGAAGGTAAGACACAAACAGTTACCAAGATATAGGGATATGTTCTGTTCTGTTCAGTATGTAGCTTTTTTATAATATCAAGTCTAAAACAAGATGTTATGTTGACTTGACTTGACGTAGTTAGTGCCTTTCAATTCTATAGTCATATGAATGGGCTGCCTCAGCCACTTTTTCTATCCTGTATGGGAGATTCATCCACCTAATACGGTCTTCTGTCATAATAATAATAATAATAATAATAATGCTGAAAACTTATATAGCGCTATAACTCCGAGACACCAGACTCTAAGCGCTTAAATTACAAATTACTTTGGCTGAAACATACTCATTCACACACACAAACACACACACACACACACACACAACACAACACACAACACAAACCAAACCTATCTTGCTTCTCATACCATCTACTAAAATCGAAACAAATATGTTTTAAGCGAACGTTTAAAAATAGACAAAGATTCTTTTTCACGAATGCTCTGCGGTAAGGCGTTCCAAATAGAGGGTCCGAAATGAGAAAAGGATCTCATTCCAGCATTTTTCCGAATTCGAGGGACAACTAGTTTTGTGGAATCACTGGCCGAACGTAAGGGGCGGGGTTTTGAATATCTTTCAATTAGTTCTGAAAGGTAGGAAGGGGCAGTACCTTCAAGACAACGATACACTAAAACACAAGCTTTGAATTTAATTCTTTTCTCAACAGGCAGCCAATGCAGGTCATGAAGTAGAGGTCCGGCAGAGTCGCACCTACGCTTCATAAATACTAGTCTGGCAGCGCTGTTTTGGACAATCTGAAGACGTTTCAGATTGTATTGCGAAACGCCAAACAACAGAGCATTACAATAATCCAATTTCGATAGTACGAGGGACACAACCAGGTGCTTGGTCACATCCTCAGATATGAACCGTCTAATGGAAGCAATCTTTTTTAGTTGGAAAAAGAGAGATCTAACCAAATTATTAACCTGATGCTCCATCGACAGTCCAGAGTCTAAGAATGTGCCAAGGTTTTTCACTTTGTCAACAATTTGAATAGAGGCATCCCCCAACTTCAAATCTGTTTCACTTTTCCACTTCCTGTTCCCCACATACAGCACCTCCGTCTTATCATCATTCAGTTTCAGTCTGTTCTCATTCATCCATTTCTTAACACTTTGGATACAATTTTTACTATTGGCTGATACTTCTTGTAAATTTCTCATATTGGAAACGCAGTACCATTGCGTATCATCAGCGTATTGATGGTAAGACAGACCAAAACTTCTGATGATTTTAGACAGAGGGCCAACGTACAAAACAAAAAGAACGGGTCCAAGTACTGAACACTGGGGAACCCCACAATCAAGAAAGACTTCCTCAGATCTATATTCATCCACCGTAATAATCTGTTTACGATTAAACAAATATGACCTAAACCAATCAAGCACTGCACCAGACACGCCATAAGTAATTTCAAGACGTTTGAGAAGAAGATTGTGATCAATAGTATCAAAAGCAGACGATAGGTCAAGCAAATTCAGCAAAGAACATGAACCATTGTCTATAACAGAGAGGAGATCATTAACAACCCTAACAAGTGCGGTTTCCGTCGAATGATGTTGCCTATAAGCAGACTGAAATTTTAATAATAATAATAATAATAATAATAATAATTGTAATAATAATACTAATTATAATAACTGAATGAATACTGCAACCACCATTGAGTACATTGATACAAGTATTATTTTATCTTATTTGTTTTTCACGTTAATTTGTGTAATGTTGTACTGATTAAGGGTTCGTACCCGAAACGTCAATTGTCTGTATCTTTCCTATATGAAGCCTCTCCATTTTCACTCTTTTGTTAGTATTTTCATGATCACCGGCTTCAGTCAGCCCCTACCATTTTGTACTATTTAGTGAATATTGCGCTGTTTAACTGCTCAATTTTAAATTTAATTTTAGATGAGTTTTGACTGGGTGGGGTTCCTGACCTCCCATAGTGGGCAGGGAGGTACTTACTGTGTCTTCTGTCCCCCTATTTCTGTTTTACAACTTGCTTTCTGTCTTCGTCTTGGAATGAAATTACTTGGTTTTGTCCTGGCCCTGGACGGATACCCTAGTTAAATGTATAGTTAGTTTTGGGAGATGATATTTTTTTTCCCTTTAAATCATCTCTCTGTTATGTACTGTATTATTTTTCCTTTACAGATGTATAATTCTTAAACAATTGAGTGTGTTCCTCTTGGCAGGGACCTGTGCTTGTGTCTGGATGAGACTTTTAGACGATCTCAAACTAAATATACTTTGATAGTGTGCTCTTGGAATCTACATCTGTTCCCTATTTGTTCCCAGTTCCCCTACGTCTTACTTTTTCTTGGGTGCTTTAATTGTATTTCCAGAACTTTTTACTATCCCATTATCTTCCTTTTTACTGGCGCTGATATGACCTTAATGTGTTGCAAGTGCCGTAAAACCCTTAACAACATAAAAAAAAAAAAACAAATAATGTTCAGAAGTGCTTTACAATAGTTTTCTTTTTTGTATCACACAAGTTCATGATGAGTTGTCAAAAAATTTTGTTCGTTTTTCTGATGTCAGGTCAAGAACGGGGCAGAGAACATGATTTCAATGTACA
The DNA here is from genome assembly GCF_034508935.2 of Berghia stephanieae. Lineage (NCBI taxonomy): Eukaryota > Metazoa > Mollusca > Gastropoda > Nudibranchia > Aeolidiidae > Berghia > Berghia stephanieae. The sequence continues at coordinate 45,563,678 of NC_088368.1, read as the reverse complement.
GCACCGGCTCCTCTAGGGATAAAAAAATGTTGGCAGAGGCACAGCAGATGTTGTCGGACGCCAAGACCAAGATTGAAATTATACGAATGCAGATGCTCAAAGTCAGTCAGGACTCGGGTGGTGGGGGTGGTGGGGGAGGTGGTGGCGGCGGCGGCCCTGGAAGTGGGGGTGTGGGTGAGGTCAACTCCAAAGATAGGGGTAAGTAAAGTTTTTTTGTTTTTTTTTTTTTTGGGGGGGGGGGGGGGAAGTGATGTTGGACGTTTCAATTGGCATTAGAATATGGATTTGGCAAGCTTATTATGTCACATTGTCACCATGAAACTTAACACACATATATATACAGTTAATTAGTATATGTTACGGTGAATGACATAATCAGTCGGATGGTGAAAAGCTTTGAACTGAGATCTTATTGCCAAGTTTAGTTAGAAGGTCAATTTTTATCCAAAAGGAGTTCTTGTCATAAATGATTAAATCAACCCTTTTTTTTTTACATCTTCGGGAAAAATCAAGGCTTAATTTCACTTCTAAATATTTTTTTACAGCTAGACAAGTTGAAAAAGTATGAAATTTGAGAAAAGTTGCTGGATACCTTTCCCATACATCTGACCACAACTTCATGAAATATCACCCGATTTACTTCAAATAAAGATTAAAATGCTATGGGGAGCATATTCTTTCAGAAAATTTCAGAAAAAAATTCAAATCCAAAATTTTCACCTTCCAACTGATTATGTCACATTTTAGTTATCTAGTTGCTTTAGTTTTTTTTTTTTTTTTTTTTTTTTTTTTTTTTTTTTTTTTTTTTTGGTAGAAACTTTATTCACATATTTTCTTTACTTTGAGAAGCTATTCATTTAAAAAAAAAAAATGTTCTCATTTAACTCAGACAAATTCGAATGTCGCTTTGTCTTTAGCTTGTCATTCTCATGCTGCCATTTTGTGACGGAAATGCGAATATAGCCTTGGCGCTGAAAGAGTTAAGTTCTCTTATTATTATTATTATCGTTATTATTATTATTATTATTATTATTATTATTATTATTATTATTATTATTATTATTATTATTATTATTATTATTGTTGTTGTTGTTGTTGTTGTTGTTGTTGTTGTTGTTGTTGTTGTTGTTGTTATTATTGTTATTATTATTATTGTTATTATTATTATTGTTATTATTATTATTATTATTATTATTATTATTATTATTATTATTATTATTATTATTATTATTATTATTATTATTATTATTATTATTATCATTATCATTATGATGATGATTATTATTATTATTATTATTATTATTATTATTATTATTATTATTATTATTATATTATTATTATCATCATCAATATTATTATTATCATTTCTAGGAACTGGTGGCTCCATCATGTCAAATTTTGAGATGCGTGTGGAGGAGTTACGTCATCATCATATGATTGAGTCGGCTGTTGCTGAAGGTGCCAAGAATGTGATCAGGACGTTGCAGAACTCCAAATCAGAGGACAAGAAGGCACTCAGAGAGGTTGGTTGGGTTTTTAAAAAAAAGAAAGTTTTAAAAATGAGCTTTTACATAGCACAATATCCGCTAAACGTGCTCAAAGTGCGTTACAAGGAGTCCCTGGCCAACAGCAACACTTAACATGAAGGACGGGACATCATGAGAGAACGCTGTTTCCGGCCAGGTACTCATTTTTACACTGCAGTACGGTGAGAGAATGTGCGTGAAGAGCCTTCTCCAGGGACTCAACTATGCGTCAAGCGAGCGAGCGAGCTTGAACCCAGGACCTTCCAATCCGAAAGTGAGTGTCATACCACTAGACCACATAGTCTGGATACACAACTGTTACTTGTACCCTAATTTCACCTCTCTATGCTAATGTCATTGATTCATGAATAAATTATTTTGTTATTCAGCGAAGTGGCCGAGTGATTAAGGCATTGCACTATGACCCGGAAAGTCCCGGGTTCGAGCCCCCGCTACAGGCACTTTCTTTTTTTCTTTTTTTTCCTAGAGCAAGATTATTAATCACCAATTTGCTCACTTGGACAACATGGGTGATTCCTGTGGACATCAGACATCTTGTTTGATGAATTATCTATATTCCTTCATGGAATGCCTAGGCGATGATATCTTATGATGTGGTGGAAGGCCTAATATTAAAAAAAAAATTTTATGCTAGTGTCATTGATTCATGAATCAATTATTTTGTTATTCTATTAATTTTTGATTTTATTTACAAATTGTGTTTGTTCGTTGTTTAAATATTTATTTGCACAAATTTATGGAAAATTATATTTTGCCCTACAGATTCGTCATATTTCTCCTTCAATAAATTGTCCATTCGAACTTTTTCATTTACAGTAGAATCCGTATAAAGGCAACACTCCTAAAGGCGACCTCTCAACTTCTCTTGTTGGTCCCAAATCTCAAATTTTCTGTTCTGTGTTTAGTTGTGTTCCATTATTTATTTTTTTGTCTTTCTTCTTTCTCCAGGCACAGATCAAATTTTACATCAGGCACAGATCAAATTTTACACCCGAGACCTGCACCGAGCTATCTCAATACTCCACTTTTTTTGTCTTTCTTCTTTCTCCAGGCACAGACCAGATTTTACAACCAAGACCTGCACCGAGCTATCTCAATACTCCACTTTTTTTTTGTCTTTCTTCTTTCTCCAGGCACAGATCAGATTAGGCGAGTCCAGTATGAAGATGGAGCTGATGAGAATGTCGCTGGAGGAGCGTCTGTTAGAAATGGACCACGATGCTCCGATGGCTCGACGACTACGCGACGAGCTGGATCGGTTCATCAACCCGACCTTCATCACCCCCACCCGCCTGTCCTCGTCCAATCAGCACAAGAATACCACTTTTATCAACAAACCTGCAGCCCTTACTGGGAAATTAGAAGTCCGGTAATTTTTGATTTGCATGTTTTTTAGTTAATAATAATAGTAGTAATAATAATAATAATAATAATAATAATAATAATAATAATAATAATAATAATAATAATAATAATAATAATAATAATAATAATATAGTAGTAGTAGTAATAATAATATATCTTTATTGTCCCCAAAAAAGTGGCAATTTGTCATTTGGTTACACATTTATAACAATACAATATTGACATAGACACACTCACACAAGATGCATACTCGTAACATATTAGTTATCTTTTAAAAAAAAACCCGGCATCAACAACATCATCATCATCATCATCATCATCAACATCATCAACATCACAACAACCTTCCTAATATTTTCGTTACAATCCTTCACTTCCACCATTCCCCTATAGACCTGTAAATTCTCAGTCAATTAACTGAAATCAGTCAATTTGTCAAATTCAAATATTTAAAAAAAGGAAAGAAAGAAATAAAAAAAGAAAGAATTCACAAATCGTAGTCCATGACCGTAAAGTAATTAGGAGTGTTCCACAGCGCTACGCATAGCTCATGGGACCGTTTATATTAACGATGTATATATTGCCAAGACTAAGCGACGCTTTTTATAAAAGGCATGTCTGAACACTTCCCTGGGTATTTTCACACATCCTTCGTTAAATTATTTTTTCACTTTCCAAACCCGTCGTGATCCCAACTGTAGCCAATTTTAACTGAGCCACCGAGCGATAAATTTCACTGTTTCATCTAAGCCAAAATTGACCACATTTACCTGGCGAGTCTCAAAAGTATGATAAAGTAAATTGCGAATGCCGGAAGTCCGTTATGTAGACACCTTCAAATCGAAAGTTAGGATAGATTGCTATAAGCACATTTCGATTGCCTCACGTTGTAAACAAACTGGTTGACCGTTTCTTCACTGATTGAGTACCTGATCATAAGGAACAATGGTAAGTAGCCTAATTAATTCCCGTGCAAATCAGGACGTTTTCTGCCATTGTTTTTGCTCAAGCCCAAGCGAGCTTGCTGTTTTGTGGCGATTTACCTTCATTTCGATTCTTTGAATTTTTCCGCTACGCCTGCCGAAGTTTCTTCTTGATAATTCACTTCTACTTAATAATTCAGTGTATTGGCCTGAAGTCATATTTATTTAAGTTTTTTTTTTTCTGTCATTTACTGATTGAAAATCAAGTTTGCTCATTGCTACATTATTCTAATGTTCTCACAATGGCTGAGCTGTTCGTGGATCGCAATTTCAGACTTGTCGAGCATCAATAAAGATGTGAGGAATACATTCAATTGGTCATGGCTAGAAGTTAAAGATGATAATGGTGATTATTTTTCTGACTATGTCAAAAAAGTTCCAGAGGCAGGAATATGACTTTGATGAAGTCATCTTTACCTATATGAATGACATGCTTATTTAGCATTCCTTCTACATCAAATTATGGCAGTCATACTTCCAGTAAGAAATAACACCCACTATTTTAATATCTGCTCTCCAATGATGCCCTTATTTTTAGAAAAATAATTGAATCTTCAGTTTGTCGAACAGTTTCAGTCAATTTTTATAGAGCTCATTTACAGGTCTACCTATAACACCATTCACCATCTTCATCATACTCCATATTATATTATTCCTGTAATAAGCTATGAGAGAGAAAGCCTGTGGTCCTCCTCTCTCTCTCACTCTCTCTCTCTCTCTCTCTCTATTCTCTCTCTCTCTCTCTCTCTTTCTCTCTCTCTCTCTCTCTCTCAATCACTCTCTCTCTCTCTCTCACTCTCTCTCTCTCTCACTCTCTCTCTCTCTTCGCTCTCTCTCTCTCTCTCTCTCTCTCTCTCTCTCTCTTTAATCTCTCTCTCTCTCTCTCTCTCTCTCTCTCTCTCTCTCTCTCTCTCTCTCTCTCTCTCTCTCTCTCTCTCCCCTCCTCTCTCTCTTTTAATCTCTCTCTCCTCTCTCTCTCTCTCTCTCTCTCTCTCTCTCTCTCTCTCTCTCTCTCTCTCTCTCTCTCTCTCTCTCTCTCTCTCTCTCTCTCTCTCTCTCTCTCTCTCTCTCTCTCTCTCTCCCCCCTAATATTTTATCTCAAAGATTGCTTGAGGACAAGTCTTCAAAGTGAAGGGCTCTATGGCCTGTTGAGCTTTTCTATAGTGCTATATCCACTAAACGTGATCAAAGCGCTTTACAAGGGGTTCCTGACCAACAGCAACATGTAACATGTAGAATGAGACATGACGCCTGTTTGGCGATATTAAAATGTTTATTTCGACAGAGACAACGCTGTTAACGGCCATGTACTCATTTTACACCTGAGTACAGTGAGAATTTTCCAAGGACTCAACGATGCGCTGAGTGAGGCTCGAACTCGGGACCTTCCGATCCGAAAGCGAGTGTCATACCACTAGACCATATCCATATATCGACATCCTCTTCAGAAACCAAAGAGTGCAGACCAATGGTTTAGAATGAATTCGATTTCATCCACAACAAACAACAGATTTTTTAACATAAATCATCAAAAATTGTATTTTATTTTTCCATTAGATTTGTATTTTATATGAATATTTAACAACTTGACAATATTTTTAAAAATGTTAATGTTGCTCAAATATCAAATATGATATATTTATAAATGTGTCGTTGCATGACATAATCAGTCAGAAGGTGAAAATTTTGGATTTGCATTATTTTTTTTTCATTTTCTGAAAGAATATGCTCTCCAGAGCATTTTAATCTTTATTTGATGTAAATCGGGTGATTTATCATGAAGTTATGGTCAGATGTATGGGAAAGGTATCCAGCAACTTTTCTCAAATTTCATACTTTTTCAACTTGACTAGTAGTAAAATATATTTAGAAGTGAAATTGAGCTCTGATATTTCCCGAAGATGTACAAAAAGGGTTGATTTAATCATTTATGACAAGAACTCCCGGTGCTGATATGACCTTAATGTGTTGCAAGCATCGTAAAACCCTTAAAAACAAAAACAACAAGAACTCATTTTGGGTAAAAAGTGACCTTCTAACTAAACTTGGCAATATCTCAATTCAAACCGTTTCACCATCCGACTATTTATGTCATTCACTGTGACAATACCTTGTAATAACGGTTTTGAACTTTGAACAGGTTGGTAGGCGTTCAGGGATTACTGGAGGACATACCTCTACGACGTAAGGAAAGCTTACAGATATTCATGTCCAGTCCAGGCGAGAGCAGAAGTCTACTTAGGAGAGGCAGCAGCAAGATGTACAATATCAAGGATGAATTAACCAGTGAGTGGCTGCTACTGTGAAATGAACACAAGTTTTTTTTTGTTTTTTTTTTTTAATTGAGCTTTTATATAGTGCAATATCGACAAATGTGCTCAAAGCGCTTTACAAGGAGTCCCTGGTCAACAGCAACATTTAACATTTAGGACGGGACATGACGCCTGTAAGGCGATGTTACAATATTTTCGGACAGAGACAACGCTGTTAACGGCCAGGTACTCATTTTACACCTGAGTATGGTGAGAGAATGTGAGTTAAGAGCCTTTTCCAAGGACTCAACTATGCACAGCACATAACCCCACATGTAACGTTATATCTGCTTTATGTGGCAGTGTATGATATATATATATATATTATATTTGACGTTTATTTTGTTTTTAATTAGCTTTGTATTTTCATCAATTAGTTCATGACAGTGTATAAATCTGTGCTAATATTACCGATAAATCAGCGGGTGGTTGGATGGGAGCATCACCCTTGAATCATATACCTATGATGTTCGCATGGGTGTACGATCCGATAGTGATGTCGTTGGATGGGAGCATCACCCTTGACACATATACCTATGATGTTCCCATGGGTGTACGATCCGATAGTGGTGGGTGGTTGGATGGGAGCATCACCCTTGAATCATATACCTATGATGTTCCCATGGGTGTACGATCCGATAGTGATGTCGTTGGATGGGAGCATCACCCTTGAATCATATACCTATGATGTTCGCATGGGTGTACGATCCGATAGTGATGTCGTTGGATGGGAGCATCACCCTTGAATCATATACCTATGATGTTCGCATGGGTGTACGATCCGATAGTGATGTCGTTGGATGGGAGCATCACCCTTGAATCATATACCTATGATGTTCCCATGGGTGTACGATCCGATAGTGATGTCGTTGGATGGGAGCATCACCCTTGAATCATATACCTATGATGTTCCCATGGGTGTACGATCCGATAGTGATGTCGTTGGATGGGAGCATCACCCTTGAATCATATACCTATGATGTTCGCATGGGTGTACGATCCGATAGTGATGTCGTTGGATGGGAGCATCACCCTTGAATCATATACCTATGATGTTCGCATGGGTGTACGATCCGATAGTGATGTCGTTTCTTCTTCTCTTTACTAGCCTATCCTGCTTCTTTGGTTTGTGATTGTATTTTTGACAGGGGATATTTTTTTTCTGTAAATCTTCTGCCTGTTTGTTCTTGGTTATTTATAATTTAGCTTATGATATCTTTAGGTTATGATTTTGATTTACATTTGTACTATTTTTGTTAGATTGCTTGTTTTTTTGTTTCAGCGGTCTCTCATATAACCTCAATTGTGTTGGAAGAGACCGAAAGCAACAAACAAAAAAAAACAAACAAACCGATAAATGATGTGTAACATTATGATATATCAATCAAGTATATCTTATCTTATCTTATCTTAGACATCTATTCAGATTTTTATTGCTCACCAATGCCTCCTTCCTTGTTTTTTTGGGTTTTTTTGGGGGGTATTTTTTTACTTTGATATTTGAAAAAGAAAAACCAAATCCTATTCCAATGTGTTTGTACCCTCCAGATGAAGTGATGTGCGTACTCAAGTTAGACAACCAACAAGTCGTCCAGACGTCGTGGAAACCCTGCAACCAGCAATGTTGGGATCATCGTTCTTCCATCGACTTAGACAGGGTCAGTAGCTTAGCTTAGCTTAGCTTAGTCCACTTAGGAAGGAAGAAACAAAACAAAAGAAAAACAACAAAAAAAACAACAAACCAATACATCTTTCATTAGAATTTGTTGTATTGTCAGTCCCAACTTTGGATAAGTGTGGGGTAGGCTATGGTAAATGTGAAAAAAATTGCTCAATTTCGTGGCTGCCACTTAATTGGGACACTGCTTAATCGGGATGATTTGTCGGGAACCGTGCCGTCCCAATAAATCAGCTTGGACTGTAATAACGATATATTTTTACTGTCCTCAAAATAGTGGCAATTTGACATTTGGTTACGTGTGCCATTACAATATTTTGAAGAACATACGCAATACATTGACATATATATATGTATATATATATATATATATACACAAGCACATAATTAGCATCATAAACATCATTGTTGTCATTGTCATCAACAGAAACATAACCATCATCATCATCATCATCATCATTTGACGTCTAGTTTGTGCGACCATGTAGTCTAGTATAACACTCACTTTTGGATCGGAAGGTCCTGGGTTCGAGCCTTGCTCTGCGCATAGTTGAGTACTTGGAAAAGGCTCTTCACTCACATTGTCTCACCATACATCATTTTACCTGGCCGTTAACCGCGTTGTCTTTGTCGGGGGGGGGACAAAATTGTAAAATGTCTCGTTCTTTCTGTTGGTCAGGGACCCTTTGTAAAGCGCTTTGAGCATGTTTAGTGGATATTGCGCTATACAAAAGCTCAATTTTAATCATTAATAACAGTTGTGTTTAATTATGTCATTCACAATCAAATTCAATCACATTATTTTTCTCTCTCTTTCTCTCCATTCTTAGTCGAGAGAGCTGGAGGTGGCGATATACTGGCGTGATTGGCGCCAGATGTGTGCTGTCAAGTTCTTACGGCTCGAAGACTTTCTAGACAATCAGCGGCACGGCATTACCTTACACATGGAGCCTCAGGGAATTCTATTCTGTGAAGTAAGTCGTTACAAGCTAGATTTGGAAACAAAGATACTGCTAGGAACCTGGTGCTCAGTTCCAACAAACGTGACTTTCTTTCCATTTTGATATTCTAACTCACTCAATCCTAGAGATTTTTGCTACTTTTCAAAATTGGAAAAAAATGTGTTAAAAATGAGCATGTACATAGATATTTTTATTAAACTACCATTAATATGTAAAAACTAAAGACAATAGCTTGGATACTACGCCTATAATTTGCCTCATGACATGTAATAAATAGGCTGTAAAACCCTTAAAAAGACAAACAAAACAAATTCATTGAAAATTGAACAATTTTACTAGTAGTATTTTATAAAAAATAATTTTTGAATTCCCTATACTTACTTGGATTTTGAGAGATTGTATATTAAAAACAAGCAAACAAATAACCAAGGAGAGAGCGAATTCATTTCCCCCTCGTCTCTCTCTTCACCCACAGATTACTTTCCTCAACCCGACGTTATCAAGAAAACCAAAGTTACAGAGGCAGAGAAAGATTTTCCCCAAACATAAAGGTAAAGTGTATTTTGTTTCTTTTCATTGCATTCCGTCACCCCAATTTATATCCTGCTCACCACAAAGATCTTTTGTAATCAGTGGCCAGAATGTTTCTTTTGCTTGGTATGAATAGTAAAAAAAAAACAAAAAAGCAAAACAAACTTGAGCTTTTATATAGCGCAATATCCACTAAACGTGCTCAAAGCGCTTTACAAGGGTTCCTGGTCAACAGCAACACATAACATGTAGGACGAGATATGACACCTGTTAGGCGATATTACAAATTTTTGGGACATGCACAACGCTGTTAACGGCCAGGTACTCATTTTACACCTGAGTACGGTGAGAGAATGTGAGTGAAGAGCCTTTTCCAAGGACTAACTATGCGCTTAGTGCGAGGCTCGAACCCAGGACCTTCCGATCCGAAAGCGAGTGTCATACCACTAGACCACATAGCCTCACACCTGGCAACTTCCAACAATGGCATTCAATGGACATTTTCACAAAGACTTGAAGACCTTGAATTTGCAGATGGCCTGGACCTAGCCCTCCTCTCACACCGCCTAAAGGATCTCCATTTCATCCGTTTTCGTATATTAAATTGAAGTTTACATTCAATTTCATATTGTTATTTATTTCTGAGAGGTGTCAAAAAATTGCTGTGAGACACACTTTGAATTGCATCACAATCATTTTAATGAAATTCAAAATTTATGGGTTAGTTTCGCATGGAATGCTCTTGATTTTCACATTGAAAAATTTCCCTCTTTTTTTTTTGTGACCAGTCATTCTCAACTCTGAATTAGTGCAAGAAAGAATAAGAATTATTTGTTACAGTGAATGACATAATCAGTCGGATGGTGAAAAGGTTTGAACTGAGATATTGCCAAGTTTAGTTAGAAGGTCAATTTTTATCCAAAATGAATTCTTGTCATAAATGATCAAATCAACCCTTTTTGTACATCTTCGTGAAATATCAAAGCTTAATTTCACTTCTATATATTTTTTACTAGTCAAGCTAGACAAGTTGAAAAAGTATGAAATTTGATAATAGTTTCTGGATACTTTCCCATACATCTGACCATAACTTCATGATAAATCACCCGATTTACTTCAAATAAAGATTAAAATGCTCTGGTGTGCATATTCTTTCAGAAAATGAAAAAAAAATAATGCAAATCCAAAATTTTCACCTTCTGGCTGATTATGTCATGCACTGACACATTTTCAAATATTTCACTCTTTATAAATAGCTCAATTAAGATATATTATCATTGTACTATGGTTATGATTTAAATAATAAAGTAAGTGATGCTTTTTGAATTGTTTTTTTTATATTATTATTATTATTATTATTATTATTATTATTACTATTATTATTATATTATTATTATTACTATTATTATTATATTATTATTATTATTATTATTATTATTATTATTATTATTATTATTATTATTATTATTATTATTATTATTATTATTATTATATTATTATTATTATATTATTATTATTATTATATATTATTATTATTATTATTATTATTATTATTATTATTATTATTATTATTATTATTATTTATTATTATTATTATTATTATTATTATTTATTATTATTTATTATTATATTATTATTATTATTATATTATTATATATTATTATTATTTATTTATTATTATTATTATTATTATTATTATTATTATTATTATTATTATTATTATTATTATTATTATTATTATTATTATTATTATTATTATTATTATTATTATTATTATTATATTATTATTATATTATTATTATTATTATTATTATTATTATTATTATTATTATTATTTTATTATTATTATTTATTATTATTATTATTATTTTATTATTATTATTTTATTTTATTATTATTATTATTATTATTATTATTATTATTATTATTATATTATTATTATTATTATCATTATTATATTATTATTATTTTCTCACAACCTCACCAATAAGTAAAAATTTCCTTCGTCGAACAATATAATTATGTGGCAACCCTGGGCACATTAATGAAAATGGATCTCCATTGTACAGACCTAATGAGACGACGAATGCAGGTGCTCAATTTCCTCTCCATGGTAAGTTTGGATAGATAGGTGTATAATTATACTATATTATATAATATATATAATATATATATATAAATATAATATAATATAATAATATAATATAATATAATATATATAATAATATAATATAATATGATATGATATAATAATATAATATAATATGATATGGTATCATGTAATGTAATGTAATATAATATCTTTATTATCCATGAAGGCAATTTTTCATTTGGTTACAGCATAATATACGCAAACAGTCATACATAAAATAAAAAAACGTGCAAAACCACACATACACACACACACACACAATCACAGACTCACACTTCAATAGGCTTCGTGTAAACTACCTAAAAAGCATATCATCATGCTTACAAACGTTAATATCTATATATATATTATTTTAATATTTACCACAATGTTTGAGTCAGTCTACATCGATGTTTCAGGCCTAATCAGCCATCATCAGGACTGTGTGTTACATGAGTTTGGTTTGTTGTCTGTTGTTGTTTGTTGAAGTGGTTCCGGTTTGTAGTTGATTAATAAGAACTTCCGGCGATGTGGACACGTATTGTACATCTCATTTTTCGTGTGGAGTGCGGCTTCATGAGGGTGTTTGATTATAGTATATTTCTCTTCACTATATATATAGCGGTGATTGTCAAGAGATGAGTGCGATGCAGACTTTGGCGACCATTTTTTCTTCATCCTCTCTATTAATATCCGCCCTCTAGAAGTTTTTGATAAAGTTTATTTAATGTCACTCAGGATAAATTGTAGTCCTATTATTATCGAGGTCATAAAGCATTAGTTTTAATCATTTTAATCTCTAACTTTTTTTTTGGTTTAAACATCAGGAATGAGAGACATCCATCCAATGTTTGTTGTCACTTGACCATTTTAGGTTTATCTCCATCTTATACATACGACAATACACATAAGCATAGGGATAAATAATAAATAATAATAAATTGAGCTCTTATATAGCGCAATATCCACTAAATGTGCTCAAAGCGCTTTACAAGGGATCCCTGGTCAACAGCAACATTTAACATGTAGGACGAGACATGATGCCTGTTAGGCGATATTACAATTTTTCGGACAAAGGCAACGCTGTTAACGGCCAGGTACTCATTTTACACCTGAGTGTGGTGAGAGAATGTGAGTAAAGAGCCTTTTCCAAGGACTCAACTATGCGCCGAGCGAGGTTCGAACCCAGGACCTTCCAATCCGAAAGCGAGTGTCATACCACTAGACCACATAGCCGCACAATGGATATTGACCTGGGGGGGGGGGGGGGGGGGGGGGGGGAGGGATTTTAATCTCTAACTTCTCTAAGTATATAATGAACTCGATGCAACTATAGATCACAACATGTAGACAAAAATGTATCTTTGCAAACAATGAATGGGATTAGAACACCTTGTCAGATGAGAATCTTTCGGTACCAAGAACAGTTTAGAACAGTGGCAAAAACATTGAATGATACTCTGTTTGTTGTTACACAACGTTCTTGGCTGCAAGAAATAAGTAATTTTTTTTTCTTTCTTGTAAATCATCTCTGTTATGCATTGTATTATTTTTGTTTTACATCTGATTTGTAAACATTTGAGTGTGTTCCTCTTAGTGGGGATCTGTGCTTTCGTGAGGAAATAAGTACACTGATTGTGTGCTCTTGGAATCTACATCTGTTCCCTATTTGAACTAATCTCCTCTTTCTTGGGTACTTTAATTGTAATTCTAGAACTTTTTACTATCCCATTTTCTTCCTTTTTACTGGCGTTGATATGACCTTAATGTATTGCAAGCGCCTTAACAACCAACAAAAACTGGGTGGGGATCCTGACCTCCCATAGTGGGCAGGGGGATACATACTGTGTCTTCTATCCCCCTATATCTGTTTTCCAACATGCTTTCTGTCTTTGTCTTGGAATGAAATCACTTGGGGGTTTTTTCCTGGCCCTGGTCGGAGTCCTGGCTGGGAGGGGAACAGTCAAATGCATAGTTATTGTTTTGGGAGATGATATTTTTTTCCTTGTAAATCATCTCTCTGTTCTGTATTATTATATTTGTTATTTTTAATGTATAATGCAAGCATTGAGTGTATTCCTCTTTGTTGGATTTTGTGCTTGTGTCCGGATGAGACTTATAGGTGGTCTCAAACTAAGTACATTGGTGATATGCTCTTGGAATCTACATCTGATCCCTATTTGTTCCCAGTTCCCCTACGTCTTACTTTTTCTTGGGTGCTTTAATTGTAATTCCAGAACTTTTTACTATCCCATTATCTTCCTTTTTACTGGCGCTGATATGACCTTAATGTGTTGCAAGCGCCGTAAAACCCTTAAAAACATTTTAAAAAACAAACAACAAACAAAAACAAAATGTCATTGTTGCTTTTTCATTCTTTCAATTTCCCAAACTAGGTATGAATAACCAAGAAAGAGGTATTGATGTGGGTGGGACTCAAGATGACATGGCCTCCATCCCGTCTGATAGAGGTGGGCGATCTGTATCACCTCCCGACTCTAACAACACAGCAACTACCAAAGATAGCCGTAACAATAGTTACAATACTAAATCGTCGTCGTCACGGCAACAACAACAACACCACCACCAACCACAACACGAGTTGGAAGGAGGGGAGAGACCTGAAGACTTGGGCCCCCGTTCGATGCCAACCCCTCTCCACCACTCCCATTCATACTCATCTCGGAAGCACTCCAATCAGTCTCGAGAGGACATTCAGGTAACTTTCCTGTCACCTGGAACGTGCAGCTATGCGGTCTAGTGGTATGACACTCGCTATCGATCGGAAGGTCCTGGGTTCGAGCCTCACGCTCGGTGCATAGTTGAGTCCTTGGAAAAAGGCTCTTTACTCACTTTCTCTCACCGTACTCAGGTGTAAAATGAGTACCTGGCCGTTAATAGCCTTGTCTTTGTCCTGAAAATTGTAATATCCCCTAACAGGCGTCATGTCCCGTCCTACATGTTGAATATTGATGTTGACCAGGGACCCCTTGTAAAGCGCTTTGTGCACATTTAGTGGATATTGCGCTATATAAAGCTCAATTTCAGTATAATTTTTTTGTAACTTTTAACTCTTGGCACTGACATGTCCAAAAACTGTGACAAGTGCTGTAAAATTGGCACCGAAAAGTGTTACAAAACACTGTAATTCAGAAAAGTGAGTGGAGCAGGCACTTATGTTGATAACAACAAGAGATGAAGTGAGTAGGAAAGTGCCAGAAGACAATAGAGAATAAAAATTTCGCGGTGGCAATGGGGGTTCGAATCTATCTTACTGGTACGACAACTCCACCTGGCCGGGGAGAGCGTGACTCTATCGTAAGAACTATCCACGATCCCAAAAAAGATCGTCTCTAACCCTAGTCTTTTATTAGAGCCTTCTCTTTCCGACTTCTTGAGGTCACGGGTTAAACTCCTTTTAACTCCTAGCACTGACATGTCCTAAAACTGTTACGTGTGCTGTAAAATTGGCACCGAAAAGTATTACAAAACTTTGTAGAATTGTTAAAAAGAAAACAACTTTTGGCACATGACACGATATAAACTACAAGCACTGTAAAATTGTCAAAAACAAAGGTAACCTAAGTCAACTTTTAACTCCTAGCACTGACATGTCCTAAAGCTGTTACAAGTGCTGTAAAATTGGCACTGAAAAGTGTTACAAAACGCTGTAGAATTGTTAAAAAGAAAACAACTTTTGACAAATGAAGCTGAAATAAACCAAAAGTGTTACAAGCACTGTAAAATTGTCAAAAACAAAATAACTTTTAACACCTGGTGCTGATTTGACATAAAAGTGTTTCAAGCATTGTAAAATTGTTAAAAACAATTAGGTCATTTTAGCACCAAGTGTCTTGTTTTGTTTTTAACAATTTTACAATGCTTGAAACACTTTTATGTCAAATCAGCACCAGGTGTTAAAAGTTATTTTGTTTTTGACAATTTTAAAAACTAAACAAGTGATCAGGACTTGTGTTTTAGTGTTTAATTTATTTTACAAGTTGGATTTGCCTCTTTACTTTGACAAGAAGTATGAATTTTTTTTACTCTCTTGAGTTTAGAATGATTGAAAATCAAACAAAGTTGCTCATTTTTTATCAACTCGAGTGAGTTAAGGAGGACAGTTTCTAATGCTTTGATTACAGCTATAAATACTAAACACTGTGTTGTAGAGCTCACTTGTTAACTTTTTTTGTTTGAATAAGAAAAGTCTATTTGGTGCTGGGTGGGTGTGAATTTTCGGAGGAAATTCTAAAAATAGGTGGTAAGGAGAAAAGTTAAAGATTTGTGTATTGTTTTATATTGTTATTATTTTACACGATTGTCATGACTAATTAAATAATGTATTTCAATTTTCTTTATCTACCCATCTATCTCATCTCACTTCCACTGCCACAAGAATTGTGCGGCTATGTGGTCTAGTGGTATGACACTCGCTTTCAGGTCGGAAGGTCCTGGGTTCGAGCAAGCCTCACTCAGTGCATAGTTGAGTGCCTGGAGAAGGCTCCTTACTCACATTCTATCATCGTACTCGGGTGTAAAATGCGTTGTCTCTGTCCGAAAAAAAATTTGTAATATATACTGCCTTACAGGCATTATGTCCCGTCCTAAATGTTGCTGTTGGTCACGGACCCCTTGTAAAGCGCTTTGAGCATGTTTAGTGATATTGCGTTATATAAAAGCTCTTTTTTTTTTTTTTTTTTTTTTTTTAAATTACAGCAAGCCTTGTCCAGCTTCCACTTTCTGGGAGATGCAACTCCAGACAACTCTGGGATGGAGGGCATGGAACCGACAACCTCATCAACCAGCAGTACTTCAACCCACCACCACCACCCCCACCACCCCTCACAATTACCCGTTGACAACAGCAACAACATCGTGGTGCCTCCCATTCCAGCGCGAAGGACCACCCAGACCCCGTCTCCTCCCCCACCCTTACCCACCGCCTCACCCCCACAACAACCTCTACCACCACAACAACAACAACAACCTGCCTCCTACCATCACCATCCACCACAACCTACCACCACCACCATCATTCCACCGTCTTCAGAAAAAAGCCGCCCCCCACCTTCTTTGTCTCAACAACAGCAACAACAGCACAACGTCTTGGAGGCAAAGTAAGTTCCTCCTTTTCATTCTTAAAGTACAAATCTATGGCTATATGCAAGAAGTACTATGCATATCCTCCAGACTCTTATAGATCGTTAGTAATTTAGACCTGTAAATTCTCAGTACACGTTTTGAGCAGCTATGGCCCCTCAAGGCCGATAAAAATTGATAAAAGACAGAAACGGGCGCTTAAATGACCTAAATAGTGTCGAAAGCGCCGTTAAACACCTAAAAACAAACAAACAACTGAAA
>NC_088368.1:45539305-45541805 GCF_034508935.2 Berghia stephanieae | reverse complement strand
ATTTGGACCCACATGTGTTGGAGGAGAGAATGAACGAAGCGAGAAGTAAGTTTGAAAGAGCTTGTCAACAAATCGTTTTACTCGACCAGAAAATCAAGGACTTGGACGTGCGATACAGGAGAGCTGTCAAAAACAAAAAGAATTCCTTCAGATACAATTTAAGACTGAGATTGTCAGTGGTTACTGGTGTGAAAATGATGTATCACCACTATGCAAGCACGAAAACCCTTTAAAACAAAACAGAACATTTAGTCTGTTTTATGTATTTTGATCTTTCCAAAATTCAGTAATGTTGCCTCTCATTTTTGTTTATAGATAGTATGCGCTTGGCTAAGAAGCTCACAACATTGCCATCCGGAAGTATAACAGACCAACACACAAAACTATGTGTAACCTTGAACGTTTATAGTCGGGTTAATACAGTTTAGTGAGAATTACTCATAAAAGCGGATGGCAAAAAACAATAACAAAGACCTGAGTGACGTCAACTTCGTTCTATCTATATTTTTTTGTTTGGGTTCCTCAGGAGCATGTGTGTTTTGTAATGGAGTACGCGTGTGGAGGCGATCTAATGATGCACATACACAACGATGTGTTCACAGAACAACGCACCGTCTTCTACTCTGGCTGTGTTGTCCTGGGACTCCAGTATCTCCATGACAACAAAATTGTCTACAGGTGTGTTGTTTAACTCATTCAATCCTAGAGATTTTTGCTACTTTTCAAAATTGGAAAAAAAAATGTATTAAAAATGAGCATGTGCATATCATTAACATGTACTAAAAACATTAGCTTTGATACTACACCTATAATTTGTCTCATAAAAATGTAATAAATTGGCATGGGGTAAAAGTAACCAGGGAAAAACTACGGATATAGTCGGTGTTAGGGTTGAGTGAGTTAAAGCTTGGCGGGCAATTTTCTGTTTTTTGTTTTTTTCTGGGGTTTTTTTTTTTTTTTTTTTTTCAGTGATTTTCCTACTTTTTAAGGGTTTAAAAAAAAATGTTGTTAGGATTCTTTAAAGATTCCATTGTTGACCAACAGCAAAACGTAACATGTAAAACGAGGCATGACGCCTGTTAGGCGATCTTGCAATTTTTTTCCAACATAGACAACGCTGTTATCGGCCATGGTACTCAGTTACTATGCGTCATTACGAGGGAACTTCCAATAGTTTAGAACCAGCTACTAAGTTACTATGCATCGTTACGAGGGAAGTGACGTCAGGACTGTTGACTCCTATTGGATTGAAATTTATACTTTCTTCTTCTTCTTCTTTAAAAAAAAAAAAAAAAAAAAATCCAGAGATTTGAAACTGGATAACCTCCTGCTGGACTCCCAGGGCTACTTGAAAATGGCCGACTTTGGTTTGTGTAAAGAAGGGATGGGATACATGGACAGAACCAGCACGTTTTGTGGCACCCCAGAGTTCCTCGCCCCTGAAGTGCTGACAGAGACGTCATACTCCCGGGCTGTGGACTGGTGGGGACTCGGTGTCCTCATCTACGAGATGTTGGTAGGAGAGGTAAGAGCTCAATCTTTTTCTTCTTTCAGCTTATCCCGCATTTTGCAGGGTTGCCATAATGAATGCCACATCTCCATGCATCTCGGTTCAGAGCATCATCTTCCTCTAGACCCAGTTCTTTCATATCGTCCTTATCCCACCATCTAGTCTTTGGGCGTCCCTTTTTCCTCTTTCCCGCCAATTGTAAGTCCAATACTATACTTTCCTCCCCACATACCTCCTCTCTTGTCTCTTTACATGTCCAAACCATTTCAATCTATCTTCTCCCATTTTTATTGATATATTCTTCACTTCAGTCAACCTTCGAATTCGTTCATTTCTCACTTTATCATTTCTTGTCCAGCCAAGTGACCATCTCAACATCCTTTTTTCTCAATAGCGGTATTTATTTATATATTTATTTGTCCAGTGGTCGTTTATCCAGCCATTTAAGAGCTGCCAATTCTTTACAGGATTTTTCTGTTTATTTTTGGCCTATAAAAAATCGAACACCTGAATTGATTTGTTATAATCCCGGTATTGTTTTCTCTTCTTCTTCGTCTTGTGGAAACCTCCAATATTGTCGAGGATCACTCCACAGTTTGTAGGGTTTTACATTTTAAAATTGTTAAAACAATGCACATACTACCAATAAAAAAAAAAAAAAAAAATGTTTCCATTTGTTTTATTGACTTATTTTGAGTATTTATATGTTTTTTTAAAGCATGCATTTTTTTCTAATTTCGTAAGGCTACTCATTGTTATAATCATCACCCAAATTCTATGAGAAACACAACAGTTTTTGATATTGTCATCTGAGAATTGAGATGAGAAATTACAGTTTGCTTTATATCTAGATAAATGTGCTCCTGCATTCTGTAAAATCTGGGCGGGGTTCCTGATCTCCCATAGTGTGTAGGAAGGTGCTTACTGTGTCTTCTATCCCCCTATATTATCTGTTTTCCAACTTACTTTCTGTCTTTGTCTTGGAATGAG
>NC_088368.1:45524305-45529305 GCF_034508935.2 Berghia stephanieae | reverse complement strand
TATTTCTGCTCCCTCCTGTAGTGTTGGCTTTCTCACGATTTCACTCGAGTTGGTTGTTTTTTTTTACTGTGTGAAAAATTTAACATTTCTTATTCCGATCAGTTTAACTTCTAAATTCTTTTTTTATTTTGTCAGTACTACATACATGCCGAATCTTACGGATTTTTCGTAATTTTACGAATTTTAGACAAATTTCATGGCCAAATACGAAATTTTATGGAAAATTACGAATTTTTAATTCTTAGTAATACATAATAAATAATAATAATAATAATAATAATAATAATAATAATAATAATAATAATAATGATAAGAAGAAGAAGAACTACTACTACTACTACTACTACTACTACTACTACTACTATTACTACTATAATAATAATGATAATAATAATAATATTGTGGTTGTTCGTACACAATTTCAGAAATTACGAATTTCCTCGTCAAATGACTAAAAATTGACATAAAAATGACTAAATTTGAAGTTTTCAATTTGTCATGTCTGGTACTAGTGTCATCCTGACTCAGTACTAGTTTGATGCAGTGCGTCACATTTTGTATGTTTGGACATGTCTGGTGCCGTCTGTCAATGACTAAATCACTTCTCCATTATTCCATGCATGTTTAGCCGTCGATTCAAAGAGAAATCATCTTATTTACCATACATACACACTTCCATTTAGATCATGTCGACTTTTTTTGCTTTTGCTCAATTCTTTTTCTTTTTTTTATATAAGACTATTTGTAGTTTTGTCTTGTTTTTTTTTTCTGTTTTTTTTTTTTTTTGTTATTTTGTTTTTTAAATATTTTTATTATATTTTGTATTCATTATAGTTTTGTTTTTTTGTTTCGTAATTTTTTTTTTCACATTTAAAAACAAATTATTATTTTTTTTCACATTAAAATTTTTTTTTTTCACATTTAAATTGTTTTGTTTTTTTTCCTAGTAAAGACTTTCTAAAGAATTGATTTTTAAAAAACAAAACTATTGAATTGTAATATAGTGTAATCTTCACCCTCATTCCATCGAACGATTCATTCACAGTCGATAATGAAAGCCATTGTATCAATACTTGTATTGTTGTCCCTTCATGGCCTCTGTATATATTATATATAAATTGTGCCTAGCAATAGCAATACATTTGACGAGGATAGGGAATGAGATGAGCGGAAGAGTAGCGTCCCTTGATTGGACGTCACCCATAGTCTGTGACGTCACCTGTGGAAAAGTTAATAGAGAGAGAACGTCATGTTGGTTGTGCGCATGCGTCTCTCTCGTCCTCGCGGAATCGACGCGGAGAGACGCACCGGTGACGTCACAGACTATGGGTGACGTCCAATCAAGGGACGCTACTCTTCCGCTAATCTCATTCCCTATAGGGACAATGATGATGAAGATCTTTCATTAACTCTTTCAGCGCTAAGGCTATAATATTTGCATTTCCGTTACAAAATGGCTGACACCTGATTGAGGCAGCATGAGAATGACAAGCTAAGACAAAGCGACATTCAAATTCAGTCCAAAATCTCGATTAAAATAACCCCCCTAGGGCCAATTGAATGTTCTGACGAAAGAAATGATACCATTGGTTCAATTTATAGTACTTTTGTAGAAAGTAGGATTGGATTACATTATTATTTTTGCCTTTCAAGACCGGCCATACAGTGCGGCTATTGGCCAGTAGAACAGATTCTGTTCTGGCCGCACAGAGCGACCAATGGCACTGAAAGAGTTAATATTGATTGAAATAGAGCATAGAATTACAATTGTTGGATGTATATTACAATTCTGTTTGTAGCATAACACTGATGGGAGTTTGTATGTAAGTTTTATCTACCATGATATTCTATGAAATGAAATGAAAAAAAAAATAATAATCAATTTACCTCTTCGATTCATTCTTGGGGAATTATTTCATTGAGGTCTGTCTGGAGGAAAGCGATAACACAGTGATGCCATCGGAGACAGTGAAATGGTGCAAAATAAGCAATAGGAGATTGATGTCTTGCTCAAGGAAAAAAAGAAATTGCTGACAGTGGGGCTCAAAAATTTGATCCTTTGAATGTAAATGCAATGCCTTATCCACTCGGGTCATTCTGCCTTCCCTATGGGGAATGAGATTAGCGGAAGAGTAGCGTCCCTTGATTGGACGTCACCTTACAGAGAGAACGTCAATTTGGTTTTGAAGTGTCTCAAGCCGCTTTCATGGAAGCGAGGACGAGGATGCATGCGCACAACAACATGACGTTCTTCTCTAATAACTTCCGCGGTGACGTCATAGACTATGGGTGACGCCAATCAAGGGACGCTACTCTTCACTAATCCATTCCTATGAAATGTGATGAAAACTACGATATTCTGTCTCCACAATACACCCACTCACCCCATACCCCCCCCTCTCCCCTTTCTCTTATAATAATAAACTTGTCCTTCATAATACGCTTCAACAGTCATGACGTCACTTCTCTCGTAAAGACTCATGGTAACTTAGTAACTGGCTCTAAACTATCGGAACAATGGCGGACGCCCGTATGAAATATTTCTCCGACGAGCATAAAAGCGTATCCAGAGGAAAAAAAACACATTATAAATCTGATCATGTTTTGACTTTTACACATTCTGATCACAAGACATATGAAAAGTTCTAGCCAGCATGAAGAATAAAAAGTACCGATTTTCTTTGTTTAGAACCAAAATGGCCGCTGTTGCTGGGTGACGTGACATCAGACTATTGAATCCAATTGATCAAAAAAGACTGCCATTTAGGTATGAGAAAAATAATAGAAAATCTGTGATTTGAAAGAAATGTGTGGCCAAAGTTAACTCACTCAACCCTAACACCGACTATATCCGTAGTATAACGGGGTTAACTTTTACCCATGCCTATTTATTACATTTTCTGAGACAATTATAGGTAGTATCAAAGCTAATGTTCTTAATTTTAAACATGTAATGGTAGTTGATTAATAATATCTATGTACGTGTTCATTTTTAATACATTTTTTCCCATTTGAAAAGTAGAAAAAATCTCTAGGATTGAGTAAGTTAATGAGCGTATGGCAAGCCCTTTCAAAGCTCAAATAAACGTGTTTGTGCTCAATGAATTGTACACAATTAGTATGTAAATGGTGCTTGTTGCTCGAAGCTCGTAGAGATAAATAACAAACATTGAATGTAATCTTCAATTAAATATACGAAAACAGATAAAATGGACGTTTCGGGATGTTTGAGATAATATAATTATCTCATTCATGTGTTGCAAGTGTTGTAAGCATGGAGGTACTTACTGTGTCGTCTATCCCCCTATATCTGTTTTACAACTTGCTTTCTGTCTTTGTCTTGGAACGAGATGACTTGGTTTTGTCCCTGCCCTGGCTGAGAGGGAAACAGTCAAATATATAGTTAGTTTTGAGAGATGATATTTTTGTTCCTTGTAAATCATCTCTCTGTTATGTACTGTATTATTTTTGTTTACATGTTATATATGATTTGTAAATATTTGAGTGTATTCTTCTTAGTGGGGAACTGTGCTTGTGTCTGAATGAGACTTTTAGATGATCTCAAACTAAGGACACTATCAGTGTGCTTTTGGAACCTACATCTGTTCCCTATTTGAACCAGTTCCCCTTTGTCTTACCTTTTCTTGGGTGCTTTTATTCTCATTCTATAACTTTACTATCTAATTTTCTTCCTTTTTACTGGCGCTGATATAACCTAAATGTGTCGCAAGCGCCGTAAAACCCTTAAAAACAAAAACAAAACAAGTGCCGTAAAACCTTAAAAACAAATAAACAAAGACCTCAAACTAAGTACACTTATAGTTAGCTCTTGGAATCTACATCTGTTCCCTATTTGAACCATTTCCCCTTGTCTTACTTTTTCTTCAAGTCCTTTTAATTGTAGATACATCTAGAATGTTTTTACTATCCAATTTGCTTCCTTTTTACTGGCGCTGACATGACCTAAATGTATTGCAAGTGCTGTAAAACTCTTAAAAATAAACAAAACAAACTGATTTAAGAAGTTTTTAAAAATTGTCGACCATTGCACTCATAGAAATATTACATAACTGCCTTTGTATCATTGCGCCTTCACGATTAATATATCATTCAAAAATATTTTAAATTCCCGCTTATTTGTCAAGTGGGAACCTTATTTTATTCTATTAATTTTGCTCAGCGAATTGACTTCAACAGTAGTCACGTCACTTCCCTTGTAACGATGCACAGTAACTTAGTAACTGGTTCTAAACTATCGGAACAATTGCGGATGCCCTTACTTATGAAATACTTCTCCGACGATCATTAAAGTGTATTCACAGGAGAAAAGCATCATAAATCTGATCATTTTTTGACTTTCATAAATTCTGATCACATGACATGTGAAAAAGTTCTAGCCAGCATGAAGAATAAAAAGGGACAGATTTTCATTGTCTAGAACCAAGCTTCTGGTTGCTGGGCGGATGTGACAACAGACTATTGAATCCTATTGAAAATATCACTAAAAGTTTATTCTTGCAATAGCTTGTTTGTGTTGGTTGTAACAATGAGACTTAATAGGGAATGAGATTAGCGGCAGAGTAGCGTCCCCTTGATTGGACGTCACCCATAGTCTGTGACGTCACCGGCGGAAAAGTTATTAGAGGACGAGAGACGCATGCGCACAACCGACATGACGTTCTCTCTCTAATAACTTTTCCGCCGGTGACGTCACAGACTATGGGTGACGTCCAATCAAGGGAAGCTACTCTTCCGCTAATCTCATTCCCTATAATATTAATAAGATTTGATATTCACATTTTATATACATTGTTATATAGGACCTACTTAAAAATGTTATCACGGCTCATCCTCTTTCACAAATTCCACACTTCTATTCTACAACCTATAAAATTGTCCCCGTCATCCAATCCATCCACTGCCTCTACTCTTGGGGGTCCAGATAGCTCAGTTGGTAGAACACTCACTTCACAAGCAAAAAAAAAAACAACATCAATCCC
>NC_088368.1:45514305-45519305 GCF_034508935.2 Berghia stephanieae | reverse complement strand
TAATTGTTAAATGTTGCTGTTAGCCAGGGACCCCTTGTAAAGCGCTTTGAACACATTTAGTGGATATTGCGCTATATAACAGCTCATTTATTTATTTATGTATTTTTTTTATGCTTTCTGTCTTTGTCTTGGAGTGAGATTACTTGGTTTTGTCCAGGCCCTGACTGGGGAACCTAATGCTAATGGTTGGGTTATTCACCCAATTCCTTTAGTTATGATGAAAAGAGCATCAAAGTGATGATGTGGCATTTGGACTCGTCCAATAATGGGTAAGATGGGTTATTTGCATTTAAAGAGATGGGTATGACAAATATGACCCCTCGTCTCAAAACGGTATTAAGTCGGGATGATTAAGATGCTGAAATTAGAATTTGTAGCCAGAAATATCAGACTTAACTTGAGTTTATTATGATTTTTATAGATGAGAAGGAATATCATATTTTACTGTGCTAAATACCAACGTTTCATATTATTTAGACCAGTTTAACTATAATTTATTTACTTTTTAGCATCTGGTCCATCCCGACATAATACCGATTTGAGACGATGGGTCACAAATGGCGAATTTCCCCGACTCTAGTTATGATGACACGATGTGCTGAGATAATTACTGGGGGGGGCGGGGGGGGGGGGGGGGTCGGTAAAGGCAAAAATAAGGCCTTGAAAATCGGTGTCTGGGTGGGGTTACTGACCTCCCATAGTGGGCAGGGAGGTACATACCGTGTCTTGAAATGAGATTACTTGGTTTTGTTCTGGCCCTGGCTGGGAGGGAAACAGTCAAATGTATAGTTAGTTTTTGGAGATGATATTTTTATCCTAGTAAATCATCTCTGTTATGTACTGTATTACAAAAACAGATCAAATGAACGTTTCTGGTTTCCCCTTTATCAACAAAGCAGGATGAATGAAACACCACAGATGAATGAGATGATGTTGTAGTGGCGTAGTTAAGATGAATGAATAATCAATGTTTTTGTTGATTCATCTTAACTACGCCACTACCACATCATCTCTTTCATCTGTGGTGTTTCATTTATCCTGTTTTGTTGATAAAGGGGAAACCCGAAACGTTCATTTGATCTGTTCTTGTAATTAAATTGAAGCTTACATTCAACTTCACGTTATTATTTATTTCTTCGAGCTTCGAGCAGCAACATTTACATTGTGCCCGGTAAGAAAAATATAAAAAACTTTAATAAAATTATTCGTCAATCTAAATATAGAGCAAATAAGCATTTTTTAAAATTGTTTAAAATTAATTATTTGAATTTTGATCAAGTTCATAATTTTCTTAATAACAATTCCAAGATATTAATTACGTCTTTTTCGTTCACATATGTGACCCCTTGTCTCAAATCGGTATTATGTCGGGATGGACCAGATGCTAAAAAGTCAAATTATAGTTAAACTGGTCAAAAATATGAAACGTTGGTATTTAGCACAGTAAAATATGATATTCCTTCTCCTCTATAAAAATCATAATAAACTCAAGTTAAGTCTGATATTTCTGGCTACAAATTCCATTTTCAGCATCTTAATCATCCCGACTTAATACCGTTTTGAGACGAGGGGGTCACATAAAAATAAATATTATTTTTCAAAGGGAGAAAACTCGAATAATAAATACCAATAATAATATTTAAAATGGTGACCCGGTGACCCCTGAGATGAGTGCACGAAAGGCTATAAAAGATTAAAAACATGGTGCTACTGATAACTAACCATGATTATTTGCATAGTATCATACCGGTTCGTCAAAAGTTGTAACCAATCATTTGAAAACGGTATTATCCATCAAATCCAGTTTAAATCAAGTCAATAGATAGGACGCCAATGTCACTCCATCACACATTGGATTCGCTTTACTTGGATTGGATGGATAATACCGTTTTCAGACGATGGGTTACAACTTTTGACGGCCCGGTACGATAATAGGAAATAATCAGGGTCAATCATCAGAAGTACCAAAATATTTTAAATTCTCATCTCAGGGGTCACCATCTTAATATTACTTGGGGGTTTTTGGTTCGAGTTTTCTCCCTTTGAAAAATAATTTTGTATTTCAACTAAACATACGTCTTTAATAACTAGAATTTGTGATAAAGAAAAAAACTTACTTTTATTAAAATTAAAATATTTTATTGGAAACAATAAAAATGTGTGTTATATTATATTTTGCGAATAATATTACAGTTTTTATATTTTACCATCAGGACACAATAAAATCAGAGTAGTATTAATATATTGTAATTCTTCCACCCTTTCCGAATTACTAAAAATAGATTATAAATCTTTTTGAAGCCCCACGCTAGAAAACTTAGTGAGGGCAGGGTTGCCAGATTATTTTTCAACAAAATGCCAGGGTAAGACTCAAAAAATGCCAAAACACTCAAAAAGATGCCAAAGTCTGTTGACTCCCACCCCCACTAAGAAAACTACTCACTTTTGATAGACAATTTACTATCATATCCTGGTGGCTTGCGTGTTTTCTTTTCTTTTTCTTATATTTTTTTTTTTTTTTTTTTTTGAATTATACTAAATTTCCTGTTGGGGTAATTATTTACCTACTGACTACTAAGTGGAGTGCTAAACCACTACACCACGGTTGGATTTTAAGAATGAAAAAGAAATGTGAAGATGTTTGTTTTTACGCGTTTAGAAATAATTAAGAAAAGGTGTCATTTGAAGTATAATATACAAGAAAAGAAAATGCCAAATGAAAATGCCAAATGCCAAATGATTTTTCTAATGCCAAACGGTTTTCAAAAATGCCAGATTTTTGGAATCTGGCATTTAAAATGCCAAACTGGCAACCCTGAGTGAGGGGCACAGACTAGCTGCGCATTCGGAACATTTTCATTTTCCCGGTACGGAACCTGTTCCTGGTCGAAATTGGAGCGATTGTTCCGGTCGAAGAGAGTTTCGTATCAGGATGACACAGGTACTCGTTTTTGTGGTAGGGTACCTACAGACGAGAGGTTCAGACTGGAGGGAGGGACGAAGGCTGGTTTGCGCTCTCTCTCTCTCTCTCTCTCTCTCTCTCTCTCTCTCTCTCTCTCTCTCTCTCTCTCTCTCCACACACACACACAGTAACAGTAACATGACCAGGAACGTGTTCCTGGTAAATGTTCCTGTTCTCGATAACCAAAACCCGTGCGGCACTAGCACAGACCACTGTGTTGTTATCTATAGCTAGAGGTGCCTAAATGAGCCAGTAAAATGGAGATAAAAAATATAAAGTGAGTAGATGTGACTCATATATAAGGGAACAACACAAAACAAACAACGTTTCGGCCCTTGGCCTTCGTCAGGAGACAGTAAACAAATAATCTTTATTTCCACATTTGACAAAATGTGATATTTTGTAAATTTACATATTTGTTTGTGTTTTTGTTTACTGTCTCCTGACGAAGGCCAAGGGCCGAAACGTTGTTTGTTTTGTGTTGTTCCCTTATATATGAGTCACATCTACTCACTTTATATCTTTTATCTCCGTTGTTATCTATGGTGAGGGGCGCTTCTTTGTACTTTCTTATCACTAGTTTTGGGCGATATCACAAATTTTTGATTTTTTAAAAAATCGATCGATAGGCTAAGCCTGCCTGCTTGGACAGGATCGAAGAAATTCGCCGCGACCCTCCACCCTCCAAGAAATAATGCATAGCTAATAAACATTAAAATATATCCTTTGACCCCTCGCGTTTGAATAGGCTAGTCCATATTCAACAGACAAAATATGAATGTATGTATAAGGCGACTAAAGTTTGCAGGACACACACATTAAATGAGAAATCTTTAACGAGTTAGCCTATAGATAGTATGCGTTTGGCTAAGAAGCTCATAACATTGCCATCCGGAAGTATAACGGACCAACACACAAAACTGTGTATATCCATGAACGTTTATAGTCAGGTTAATACAGTTCAGTGAGCATTACTCATAGACGCGGATGGCAAAAAAACAATAACAAAGACCTGAGTGACGTCATCTTCGAACTATCTATAGCACAGCAAAATGTGACATCCTGGACCGTGTGTTTGTAACGGCAACCCTACACTAAATTTCCCCCAGTTTGTGTATTTGAATGTGAAGGCCCAGGTCACAAGAAAGACGTTGATTGTCAATATACGTTTGTTTAAAATATTCGTTATAAGCGTGCTATATTGTACTTATAGTTTTTTCAAGCCTTATAATATTCACTTAGGACCAAACAGGAACACTGGCACTTTTCTACTCACTTCACCAACATAAGTGCCTGCTCCACTCACTTTTCTGAATTAAAAATTCACCCCATGTGCCGGAGCATACTCAATGTCTCAATTGGATTCAATAGTCTGATGTCACGCGCCCGGCAACGGCGGCCATCTTGGTTCTAAACAAAGAAAATCATTACTTTTTATTCTTCATGCTGACTAGAACTGTTCATTCCCTTTTCATATGCCTTGTGATCAGAATGTGTAAAAGTCAATACATGATCAAATTGATGGGGTTTTTTTCCTCTGGATACGCGTTTAAGCTCGCCGGGGCTATATTTCATACGGCGTCCGCCATTGTTCCGATAGTTTAGAGCCAGTGTTACTAAGTTACCATACGTCATTAGGAAGGAAGTGACATTACGACTGTTGAAGACTATTGTTTCTATGTTATATGTATGTGTTGAGAATATTGGCTATTAAGCTTAACTGCTGGCTAAATACTTCGCGATGGTTGTGTGTGTGTGTGTGTGTTTGACCCGCGGTCTCCAGTGGTCGGTGAGAGAAGGCTCTAGTAATGAATGACCTGAGTTTGAAACGAATTTTTTGGGGTTCGTGGATAGCTCATACGATAGAGTCACGCTCTCACCGGCCAGGCGGAGTTGTCGTACCAATAAGGTCGCGGGTTCAAACCCCATCACCGCCGCGAAAATTTTTATTCTCTATTGTCGTCCGGCACTTTTCTACTCACTTCATCTCTTGTTGTTACGAACACATAAACTTCTCACATTGCATGCTACTCAATAT